>NC_091118.1:22883968-23078968 GCF_040183065.1 Periplaneta americana | reverse complement strand
CTGTAGCCAAAATTTTTCTGGTAATTTTCGATTTTCCAAAAATAATTGATGTTAACATGTATAATTAACCATCCTGAAACCGAAAATAGCTTTTTTGAATTTTTTTTTGTATGTCTGTCTGTCTATCTGTCTGTCTGGATGTTTGTTACTTTTTCACGCGATAATGGCTGAACCGATTTATATGAAAATTGGAATCTAAATTAAGTTCGTTGTAACTTAGATTTTAGGCTATACGGAATTTAAAACACTTCATTTAAAAGGGGGGGTGTTATAAGGGGGGCCTGAATTAAATAAATCGAAATATCTCCCTTATTATTAATTTTTGTGAAAAATGTTACATAACAAAAGTTTCTTTAAAAATTATTTCCGATAAGGTTTATTCTATACAAAATTTTGATAGGACTGATATTTAATGAGACAAATGAGTTTTAAAATTACAATAACAACACCATCTAAGGCGCTGTATTGAAATAAAAACAAATGACTTCGTCTATAAGAGACCTTGGACAACAACAATCGAAAGCTATTAAACATAGCCTACGGAGAATGTTTCTGTGTTTGTATGAAGTAATATCGAAAGTTAATTAATTGTTTAATTATTATTTCACGTTTGGAAAGTGTAGTTTCTCTAGATGGACATAATTCTATAATGTTATGACAGTAACTTCTGAGTGAAATTTAAGGATATACAAGACTTTTAAAATAACAATACAATACATTTTCACCGCCGCTTCAGATTATAGCGTTGTTGTTCCTGCAGTAACTCCTATGTGCAAAATATAAAATTTTTGATTAGAAAGAAAAAAACACATTTATTCATTCCATGGCAATGGTACATAGGAGATCGTGAATTCTTACATTTTCGAAAGGAAGAAATATAATTACATATCACTGTTTATGCTGTATCACTATTTAAGTTATTTGAAGGGTTCAGAACCATGGTCGGCCAAGCGCCATTTACTGAAGACGTAGAAAACAAGGGTTAAAATTAGGTTATTACCATAATTCAATGGAACATATAGCAAGTAATATGAAGTATACACATTAAAACTAAATGATATGTCAATCTTCATTAAAATATGGTTGCATGTAATAACAATTAAGAAACATGTTAAAGGAATTGTCATTGCACCAAATGAGTGGTCTCTGGACCAAAATGACTGCATTGAAATTATTTAAATATAATTTAAATTAAGTAACATAATAAACGATTTATTCTTCTATCAAAAACGAATGTTCCCTGAATTAAACGTCCTATTTTAATTATGTAATTACTTTATATTTATTTGTAACAGATGCAGCGGAGCGCACGGGTACGGCTAGTACTATAATAAAATCATTGGCTGTAGTCTGTTTCAGGAGATATAAAATTTTTTTTGTTTGTTTTACATTGATTGAGTTTACTTTTTTTAAGTGTATTATTATTGCAATAAGTTTTCTAGTGGAAGTAAGAAGTACTGTACAACCTTGATAATTTGTGAATACCGAATTTTTTTTTTCCAAGTACGATTACGTTCTGTACAATACTTACGACCACAGTACATATTTTCTTGTGCAATATTTGACATGTGAGATAATGTAATTTTAATGATTTAAAAAATCGAATGTTTATAAACCTGTTCTCCATACTTCAAAATGTTAAAAATATCAATAGTTTTGAATATATTATTCATCACGTGAGAGGGGGGATAATATATTATGTAATTAGCTACTTAGATATTTTACAGTAAGAATGTTTAATATTACCTACAGTTTTGAAGTATACCGCTTGTATGAATCTACTTCAATACGAACATATTGTATATAGAGTTCTGGATTTTATGTGTAGTATCATACATTTAACATTCAACGTAAGAACCGAAACGTGCGTATGTAAGTATTGAAAGTTGCAGTTCATAGCAGATTATTTTTATAGGAAACAGCTGTTACGATTGTCACGCGAGCGTCTTGTAATGGTCACTGACCTTGACAAGACTGCGCTAGGTGAACCTCTCCCTCCATGACTGCAATGTTGCAATCTATTTCGCATCGTTCAGTGACTTTAAATTAGTGGTTTTTAAATTAAATTTACACGAAAACCGTCCACGCTATGGAAATCCGGCAAAGAAAAAAATGATTCTTTATTAGATTTTCTATCGATATGGATAAAAATCACGATCCTACATTTTTTTTTTCTGAGAAAACTATGAACTTTCCACCAATATGTTATTATACATTGTTCTTAGTAATCCACTATAAAACATTGGGTTGCAAAATTTAAGAGATAAAAAATAGAGATAGGCTATGTAGAGTAATTGGAAGATCTGTTTTTGTGACCACTCCAGAAAATAACGTGCATTAGGCCTACATGATTTTGAAGGAATGACGACTTGTACTCAAACGTATAGTTCTAGAAAAAAAGGCCCTAAAGGGGGGAGGCTGAGGATGGGGGTAAATTAATGTAAAATGCAATTAAGCCTGGTTTTAGACTTCCCCCTCAATATATAAATTGACTGTGTTTTGTTTAAATTGAATTCGATTTAAATAATTAGTTATTTAGACTGGGAAGTTTTGAAATGAAAGTCCTTTGTGTGTGTGTATATATATATATATATATATATATATATATATATATATATATACATACACACATAAGTTTATATATGTATATATATATACACACACACACACACACATAAGTTTAACTATAAAGCTTCATTTTTTTATTAGGCCTATATCATGTAACTCTGAAGGAGAAACAACGACATTCTAAAATATAAAAAGTAATACAACAAGTTAAAAAACAATTACATATCATACGATGAAAGAGTAATGGAACGGAGAAAAATTCTCTCCGGCGCCGGGATTTGAACCCGGGTTTTCAGCTCTACGTGCTGATGCTTTATCCACTAAGCCACACCGGATACAACTCCGACGCCGGTTAGAATCGTCTCAGATTAAGCTCCAACTCTTGGGTTCCCTCTAGTGGCCGCCCTCTGCACTACGTCATAGATGTCTATGAACGCAGGACCGAAGTCCACACATGTGCTGAGGTGCACTCGATATGAGTGACTAGTTGGCCGGGATCCGACGGAATAAGCGCCGTCTTAAATCACGAAGTGATTTACGCATATCATATATATATATATATATATATATATTTTTTAATGTACCGAAGTACATATGATATTTCCTTGCAGATATTCTGCGTCATCATACGATGAAAGAGTAATGGAACGGAGAAAAATTCTCTCCGGCGCCGGGATTTGAACCCGGGTTTTTAGCTCTACGTGCTGATGCTTTATCCACTAAGCCACACCGGATACAACTCCGACGCCGGTTAGAATCGTCTCAGATTAAGCTCCAACTCTTGGGTTCAAATAATAATAATGAACTTCATATCCCATATTAATGTGTAAATTTAGTAGCTGGGCCTAGAAATCGGAGTTACTTTCCGTTTATTGAAAAGTACCTATAAAAATTTAATTATTTTCTGAATTCCAGATCAGAAAAATCCTGAGAAAAATCAACGACTCCACACCTGTGGAGTAACGGTTAGCGCGTCTGGCCGCGAAACCACGTGGCCCAAGTTCGATTCCCGATCGGGGCAAGTTACCTAGTTAAGGTTTCTTCCAGGGTTTTCCCTCAACCCAATATGAGCAAATGCTGGGTAACTTTCGGTGCTGGACACATTTCACCGGCATTATCACCTTCATCTCATTCAGACGCTAAATAACTTAAGATGTTGATAAAGTGTCGTAAAATAATCTGCTAAAATAAAAATAAACCAACAATTGATGCGAAATGTATTATGCCGTCGTGACACGGAACTTGATTTGTCATCTCTTTGCAGCGCGCGAACTCTTCACGTGCGTTTGGCATAGGCTGTTAATACGAGAATTACGAAATTGGGTTTAGTTACTATGAAGACAGACTTTGAATTCTATAAAGTAATGCATTTTTGTTATAGTGTTCTCCAACCAGGAGATAAACCATGAAAGGAATGTGCTTACTATTGCGTCATATATTGGAGCGAAGTAGATAGATAATATTAGAGTTATAATGTCAGTTTAAAAATCATGCGCTCTCCTGCATATGTTATTTCCTGTATGGAGGGATTAAAAGACCAGGAGATTAACAGTGATCTAATTTTGTAACTAGGGTAGTATAAACATGTGTATATCAGTGTTATGGATTGTGCTTTGAGAGATAGCCAATAGAGATACGAGTATCCACGTGTGTGACCTTATGACATCTTATGACATCAAGATTCATTCACAGCAGTACCCCGCTTCGTTTCATTCCCTGGAGTCTTTCTCGTGGTTGGAGTACAGTATAATGCTTTGTTGATGAATAGTCTTATATATCCACACAAGAACGATATGGAGGTAAATAAACATTTGATAATTTTACTGCGGTCTGGGCGGGATCTTGCCATGCTACACAGACTCCGATCTCCATGGTGGCAAGTGCTTCTGTTCATTGTTTATGTTCAGTATAATAATGTTTATATGCTTAAGCACATAAAGGACACATGTCTCGCTCTCTCGTAACCCTACAAAGGTAAGTCTCGGCATTACATTCGAAATGGTATAGGTTAGGTTAGGTTAGTTTAGGTTGTGACGCAGGTTCAGGTTGTATGTAATGCAATCCCTGCAAATAGTACGGCCTGAAGAAAGCCCGCCTCCTTCAGACAGTAACATTAATTTTGTGTAATTGGATTTATGATAACCCATGTCTGCATTCTGAACGTATCACTAAATCTAGGTTCATGTTTTTAACATATTTCACTTCCGTCTGAATTATCAGTAACGATCAACATATCGATAAGGAATTGCGAACTAATTTCTAGAGCGTAAATCCTCGCTAACCAATACGATAAAACCCATGATATGGTACGATGGTATGAAGGC
Source organism: Periplaneta americana (assembly GCF_040183065.1). NCBI lineage: Eukaryota > Metazoa > Arthropoda > Insecta > Blattodea > Blattidae > Periplaneta > Periplaneta americana. The sequence goes on along the minus strand of NC_091118.1, from coordinate 23,074,076 downwards.
GGTAAAACTCCAACCTTTTGTAGACTTCAGGGTTTTTCTTATCTGGAATTCAGTTTACACATATGTCATTTTAAAGAAATATCATTTACTGGAACCCAGAATACCTTCGTTCAGTACGGTTTGAAAAATAAGAAATCAACAACAATAGAGATGATGACAATAATAGAATATAGACGCTTGAAACCCGTTAAAGCATGAAATTAATCAAATTATGCAAGCCTACCTAATCTAATTAGTTCAACTTGATAAAATGAAACAAAGAAGGTTATGAAATTAGTTCATACTTACAATGAGTGAGATAGAGATATCCATAGCTTCACACAACACCCAATACAAGAAAACGTTTTCTCAAACATTCTGTAAAAACACCGCTATTTTCTAAATCTTTTTACGCACATTATTTCACTTAAATATTATTACAATCAATAAGTATTTCTATTTTCGTACTTCGTATTGTCGATATACACTATCGAAATTAGGATGATTTCGATATTGAATAGATTAGATAACTTGCAAACTGCTTACAAGAGGTCGCGCCATTACATGTCTAGGCACTTTGGAGAATGAGATTCAAACATCACGCACCATCTGTCGGTAGACATGAAAATGTTTTCAACTGTCGCGTCGGTCCAATTTTATTGTTGCCTACGGACATGCAGCTGTCGTCATTATAACGAGAATAACCATTAGCAAAATTATGCTTATTAATTTTATTATGACAGTCTTGAAATGCCGTCAATTAGTATACAAGCGTGGCTAACGAGAAATAATTAGCCACGGTATACAAGCTATTCAAGTAACTAATGCACCATACTGGAGAATTACCATTCCATGTCTAATTTAGTACTACGAATTAATTACGTCATGTAAGGTATAACATTTTCAGTTTTGTAGGGAACTTTAAAAAATAGAGCGTTTCCAATGTACAGAATTAACCTTCTTGACTTCTAGGCTTTTCGATAAAGGTTCGCATAGCAGATTATTAATCATAATCGTATATGGGGTTGGAATTGACGTCATAGAAATTTTTATGGTAACATTCCACTTTTCCCTCCAATTATCTGTAACGAAGTTCGAACTGTAACAAGAAATGCGATCTTAGAATGGATATTATTTTGACGTGTTTTCTTGAAGTACGTCTATATGGATGTAGGATTTAATAGGCCTATATAACATATCATTATTGTGACTTCATATATTTTAGACGTTCTAAGAATTGTCTCGAAGTAATGGTTGTAAAGAGTGTTAAGTTATGAAGCATAAAAAAAGTGCAGTGGTGTGTGACAGTGTATTATAGACGTCGAAGATTCCAATGTAGACATTTAATGAGTGTACAATAATTAATTCGTGCAGTTTATTTATCGTTTATAAACTCTTTAAAACTGTGTTCCTTTTTCTCATCTTCTGCTTTATCGGACATAACCTTAAAGAAGTACATCGCCCAGCGTGAAAGAGGTCGATAGGAAAGCCACAACAATGTAAGTACATATATTCTGTTCTAATAATGTGTTGTGCCATTCTACTGTTAACTACATTACATTTTGTCGTAATTTTTGGGGACGGTTATTCGAAATTGAGTCGTGAAGATCCGAGATGGTATTTCCATAAATGGTATATACTATAACGCGTTGGTATAGTTAAGTTTTACTCTCGTATTGAGGATAGTCTGTTATGAGAAAGCGTAACAATACTGAGAGTAATGGACTTTATATCGAAATGAAATTTTCATTTAAATGTAATTTTCATCCTATGACCACGGAATATTTTTCTGTAGTAGTGTGTAGATTTATCATATGGGAAAGTGTGCGTAACTTACCTACACCACTTCACTGAATGCTCCGAAAATAAATATTGACAGAAGATTTAAGGAAATCTCATGATTTCCATGATTAGGCCTATTAAGTGGAAAACCTAACTGAATTAATGAAGTCATTCATTCATGGAGGAGAAATGGAAGGAGAAACAAAAGAATGGGGCTAAGCGATCGCGCGCTCTTGTAAGGGAATTTGGGATGAAAGGAAGTATCTCTGTGACCTCGAAGCCTGTTGACCACTTGACTCACTCCGATTTTTGCTGTTCTGTTTGAAATTTTCGATCCCGATATGATTAGATTGGATTACATTAGAGTAGAGAAAAAACGTAATTCATTGAAAATAACCTGAAAATTGTAGCACAACACTCTAAAGGCAAGATGTGATCACTGCGAAAGCTATAAATTTACCGAACACGCTCCAAATACCTTCGTTTTTTTATACAATAGCCAACCGATGATTTTCTGATACATTTTCACACAAAATTATCGCGTATCCCAGTGATATTTACTACCATTATGTTGCACTAAACGGGAAAGCACTTGTTTCGGTGAATGTTACTTATGTCCCGCTCACTATAGGAGACATAGGTCAGTTTTACACTAATCCTAAACATTTAGTATAACTTGTTGCTTGTGTAGGGAGTCTTTTACATTAGATTTGCGAAACTAACCTAACCTAAGTGCGTCGGTGTCTATTCCAAAATCGGCGGAAGTCGCTCAACGCTCGTTTAACCAATATTCGTTCAGTGGGCGGTGGATATTCTACATTGACCCTTTTTTTCTTCGATCCAGGGTAAATACTATATTTGTTTACCTATCTACTAAAAAGCCCTCATGCAAGGCATACCAAAAGTCTGAAAAAATCAAACCTAACCTGCCACTGATATTCGACCTTACGAAAATTGGCTTATTTATTTTTGCAGATATATGTTTATTTGTAAAGTAACACCATATCATCCTCAAATAACGCAATATAAATCGTAGCAATAATTTTGGGACATAGTGTAGGCTATATTGAATTGTGTTTACTTAAATATACGCCGTTTCTACGCGAATATGATGACTCATACACCTACTGTAGGCTATAACCTGTCCTTTTTTTGTAAGATGGGACATGACAGTTAAACGGCCGTGCTTGAAACTACAGCGCTATGTTGCGAATATGGACTACCACGCTGTCAGCTGATGGGATTGACGTTAAAACATTAATTTTTTTTTATTTTAGTAGGTTATTTTACGACGCTGTATCAGCATCTCAGATTATTTAACCCCAGAAAAAACCTCAACCAGGTAACTTATCCCGACCGGGATTCGAACCCGGGCCATCTGATTTCGCGGCCAGACGCACTAGCCGTTACTCCACAGGTGTGAACTTAAAACATTAATAAATTGACAATTTACGCGAAGGTAAAAAAATGATACAAAAATCGACAGAGAATGGAAGACGAAACGTATCAGTTACTAATTTCATCATAACTACAAATAAATAATAACAATAAAAATTACAATAAAATAATTAAATAATAATAAATAAATAATAAAATGATTTTTTTTTCTGTTCCGTGATTTTTAGTATTTCTTTTTAGAGTTCAGTTGATTATATCATGAATGAAATCAAGGATCACTAGAATGGTCATCATAGGATAGTAGTTAAATATAACATTTGAGTTGCATTAAAAAAGTATTGATTATTCAATCTATCTTAAGTAAGAAGCAGCCGGTATCAATGCTAACATTGCGTGCACAGTAAATGTCGACAAGAGAGCTATTGTGCACTCACCATGCGGGTAATGTAACTTTAGCAACTCAACCGTTATTACCATAGCAACAGGCCTACTACGCTATGTGACATTCAGTTGTTTTTTTCGATCGCAGCGCTAATAAGTTATGTCTTATCTTTAAAAAAAACAGGCATTCATTAATTCATTCATTGAGTCATTGTTCTGCCCAAGAGCAGATCTTTCACTGCAAACCCAACATTCTCCAGTCTTTCTTATTTTCTGCCTTCCTCTTTGTCTCTTCATATTTATTTATATACATTAACAAGACACATTAAAAACAATTATACTGTATACATAAAACAAATATAAATTAAAAAAATTACCCCCGTATGAGCAGACGCTCGTGGTCGGGAGTTCAAAACCGCTCTGTAGATAAGTAGAAAGAAGAAGAAGAAGAAGAAGAAGAAGAAGAAGACAAAATAAAAATTAATATAAGCAATAAAATAGCACAGATTACAAAAACCAAGAGCCTATCTGGTAATGAACAATCACAATTGAAAATGTTTTTTTATGACCCATATAACGTAATGTCGTCTATCATTTGATATCTTCTTCTGCCCCGAACTCTTCTCCCGTCCACCATTCCTTCCAGTGCATCATTCAGTAGGCAGTTTCTTCTCGGCCAGTGACTCAACCAATTTCTTTTCTTCTTCCTGAATCTTTTACCGTGGAAAGACTCATCATGCAATGTTTGCAGTTTTGCTTGGGAAAGATAAATGCGGTAGCTTCCCGTTGCTTTCCGCACACCACTCTTTCGCATCTTAAAAGATTTAAGGGGGGGCAGCGTGAAGGTGAGGAGAATGAATTTGACTAATTAGGCCCTCCGGACTTCACCGAAATTCATCGCAAGGGTTAAATATCAGTTCTATCAGGTTTTTGGCCCGATCATAGGCCGGGAAATCCCAATTAGCCTTTGCCCTCCAAAACAGGTGAGTCATAAGTTAGTATGTTTGGAAAACGCGTGAGCATGATCCTGGATCAAAAATAAAAACTTTCCTTCCTGATATGAAAATTTGACGGAAAATGCTTATTTATTGGAAAAAATAGTAATAGTCTACTAGTGACTTTTGTTTTCATATTATTGTGTTGTTTTTGTTTTAAATTTTGTACCAGTGTTTGTTTACAAACAAAGTGACAAGGCAGTAGTACAATGTTTTTGTTTTGTTTGGACGCGGTGGTCCAGTGCCTTGGCCATCCAGATCACCCGACCTCACCCCATTAGATTTTTACCTTTGAGGTCACTTGAAGGCTGTCGTCTATGCAACACCAGTTAATGTTGCAGAGGAGCTATTGCAACGCGTTGAAAATGCATGCTAATTGATCCGTGATGACAACATGGTGTTTGAGCGAACTCACCAGTCGTGTGTGCTCAGGCATGTGTAAACAATGGAGGAGAACACATTGAGCACCTTTCGTAGACTTAAATGGCAAGTTTGCAAACATGTATTTGTGAAACAACAAAAAAAAGAACAAAAACAAAGTATGACCATTTCTTCAATTAATAAGCATTTTCCGTCAAATTTTCGTATAAGGAATTGTTCTTATTTTTGATCCAGGAGCACACTCACGCGTTTTCCAAACATACTTACGCCTCACCCTGTATAAGGAATGACTGATCACTACCAGAGGCATGGTATACTGATTTGATGGCTGGAGAGGAAGATGTGGTGTTGCGGATGGTAGGACCGGCTTTGTCAGACAGCACATTCGTTACGTAACTCATTCCATCACGGATGCACGTAAAGCTTCTTTAGGCTGAGCTCCTTCGGTGTGTTCCATGCCTCATCCGAAAAGCAAATCTATATATCTAGACCAGTGTTGCCAACCTATTTAGATTAAAGAATCCCTAAAATGCCTCCCTAGATCCAAATAAAAAAAATTCCTAATTTCAAAATATAATTTTACCTTAAGATTGAATAGTGGGCCTAATCTTTTTAACATAACTTATAATAACAAAAACGGGCAATATAAATATTTAATAGAATATTTTTGCACTCATTAGCCCCCGTAAAGTACTGTCAACAAGGGGAACTTGCAAGTTTTTATTTTATGAGTATCCCTAATCTACCTCTCCTCACTATAATTTTTAGAACAATGAAACAACATCTCATACAAAGAAAACGTTTCATATGAAGGTTTATTTGCTTTAGTTTTAAAGGGAAGAGTAATTTAATTGTTAGCAGATTCGGAGTAAAACTACTCATTTACACTAATCTACTCTTTTCTTACTTAATCTTTAAACTCAACAAAAACAATTTCAGTAGAAGTTCAAATATAAACATAAAAAATATTAACTCAAATTTTAAATGTATAAAAATTAAAATAGAAGACGAAATGAAAGAAAATACTTGCTTTCAAACAGAAAATACAAAAAAATTCCTAGAAACAATGAACACGCTCATCCCGTATCGATCTTATCGATCTTGTGACTCAAATGCAAATTGAATCGCACACATTCATTTATTCACTGATTAATCGTTGATGTACAGAATATTAAACGAATGAGTAAATTCTTTCATTTATTCATCCCTGTCTAGCAGTTTCTACGCCTAGAACAGAATAATATTATTGACTTTAGAATATACTACTTGTAAATAAATATCTTGGAGCAACAGTAACAAATATAAATGACACTCGGGAGGAAATTAAACGCAGAATAAATATGGGAAATGCGTGTTATTATTCGGTTGAGAAGCTTTTGTCATCCAGTCTGCTGTCGAAAAATCTGAAAGTTAGAATTTATAAAACAGTTATATCACCGGTTGTTCTGTATGGTTGTGAAACTTGGATTCTCACTCTGAGAGAGGAACATAGGTTCAGGGTGTTTGAGAATAAGGTGCTAAGGAAAATATTTGGGGCTAAGCGGGATGAAGTTACAGGAGAATGGAGAAAGTTACATAACACAGAACTGCACGCATTGTATACTTCACCTGACATAATTAGGATCATTAAATCCAGACGTTTGAGATGGGCAGGGCATGTAGCACGCATGGGCGAATCCAGAAATGCATATAGAGTGTTAGTTGGGAGACCGGAGGGAAAAAGACCTTTAGGGAGGCCGAGACGTAGATGGGAGGATAATATTAAAATGGATTTGAGGGAGGTGGGGTATGATGATAGAGACTGGATTGATCTTGCACAGGATAGGGACCGCTGGCGGGCTTATGTGAGGGCGGCAATGAACCTCCGGGTTCCTTAAAAGCCATTTGTATATAAGTAAGTTAGGCCTAGTAAATTACCGTTCATTTATTTTTCTAATAATGATATTGTGCCATTTTCTATACTAATAGTCCCCCCTTGAGGGAGGGGCACGGGCTGGGACTGCCCTTGCACGTAGGCTGCTTGAGTGGGCCCGTACCACCTACCCAGGAATGGAATGGTATGTAAGTCCTAAGGTCTCGCGTACTACAGATTCCTCTGCGGGCCGCCCCCGAACTCTCCTACAGCCTACAGAATTCCTCTTACATTTCTGCTTAGGCATCACCGCGGTCCCTCAACCTCAGGTCCCAAGGTACAATGGAGAGCCTACAGAACATAGTAGGGGAAGGAAGGGTATTGGCGCTCACCTAAGGAAAACCATTATTTGTTTTCGAAACAATGGTCAATCTTAATACTTCACTCACAAAATGCAGACTTGAACTAGTTTTCTTTACATCTGAAATAGTTTTGCTTAAGAAAGTATTGTATTTAGGGAACTATTAGTAAAACAATGAAAATGAGCAATGAGCGGTATTGCCCGACACTGTAGGGCAATGGCGCTCAACATAGTAAATAACATTCACGCGTATTTAGGTGCAGTGATCGCATTTATAATTATGTGATCGATCAACCCCACTGCATTCCTTATGTGTCCAGTTTGCACATACAGTACACCGAAACCACACTTCACCATCTTTACCGAATTCTCCACACACAGCGCAAATCTCTTCCACTTACTGAAGAAGTGTGTTTGGATTAATGTCGTCTAATTCATCATCGTCACACAAATCATCTTCATCCAGTTCACCTTCTGATGTACTTTCGAATAACTTTCTTTTTGGCTTTGCCCTGATCTTTGATAAAGGAAGAATGGTTGATTTTGGTTTTTCAGACTTCTTAGTCTTACGTTTGTCGGCTCTGCGCTTCTCTAAGACTTCTAGTTATTCCTTCATCGGTGATGCTGTAAGTATCTCAGTATGCTGTTTGGTTTTCCCGGATCTTATTTTACTGGTGGTTTTTGAGGGGCCAGGAATAGGTGATATTTGGGTGATTGGTATTGATTTTCTATTTTGATTTGTTTCTAATGCAGAAGGATGCGATGGAATTTCTTGAGAAGTCGTCGGCTGTTTAGAAGTTATTGTGGGTAAATTATTGTGACATATTGGCTTCACACTGGTTGATACTAGTTGCTGACTTGTTCCTTCAATCTTATTTCGTCGTCAATCAATGAAAGAACTGAACCTTCACCTGGTGGGCTCAAATTCATTGCAGCCATAAAATCTTCATCTGAGTAAACATTTGGGTTCAAGGGCCAAATGCCACTTCTTTTGAATCCATTAGTCGCTTTTTCCACAGAAGAAACTCTACCATATGCTTGATTGAAAAGCTTTGCAATGTCGTATGGAGTGATTTTTTGGGCTGCATGAGTATTCAAGAAAGTTTTGCATTCTTTGTTGAACACTGATTTTAATGCTCCACAGAAGGTGAGGTCAAGGGGGTGCAATCTATGGGAGGTATTGAAATGATGTGGATGGCTTTCTCTTTCCAAAAGGAATATGAAGAAAGTGGTGTGTGACTGCTGTGGTTGTCCATTATAAGGAGAACAGGGTTATCGATGGAAGCACTGGTTTCCTTTGCAAAGTGTTGTAACCAGACTGTGAAAAGTTCAGACGTCATCCACCCATTTTTAGAGCACTTGTACAGTGCTCCTGCAGGTCCATCACACTGTAGCTGAGGTGACATTCGTTTGCGAGGGAAGATAAACATCGTGGGAATGTAGTGTCCTGCAGCACTAATTGCACAACGGACCGTAATATTCTTGTCCATCTCCCAGCTGGTAATGGCGCCAACTTGTGTCGTCCCTTTAGATGCAATAATGCGCGAAGGAGTATGGGCAGTTGAGACCTCCGTCTCGTCTACATTGTAGATCCTCGTAGCTGGAAAGTTGAATTTTGAAAACAGTGACTCAAGATTGCTATAGACTCGTTGAATTTCATCCTTATTAAATGCCAGAATATGGTTAACGCTTTTTGCTTCAGGTTTCCTTCAGCTCAATTTTGGATGTCGTCTTAGGAAACCGTAAAACCAATCTTTTTCAGCTTCCCTTTTGTCTCTGGAAAAGTTGTTTTAATTTCATGTTTTTCTGCATATTCAAAAACTATCTTTTTGAGTTCGGAAGCTGTAATACCAAAGTATAATATAGAAATCGTCAAAACACACTCTTCAGTTTCATTTTCTTGTTCCTCACTGAAAGCACATTTTGCACTAAAGAGGTGGCATAATGCTTTCCCGCTTTCACTCTGTCTTTAAGTGTGCTGAAAGGGATATTGAATTGCCGAGGTGCTTGTCGAATTGATGTCCCTGAAGAAACTACTCTGAAAGCTGTTTTCATGGTCTCCATTGTCCATGCTGCCTTATTTGTACACCTTTCTCTTTTTTTCGGCATCTGTTAATAGTCGAGTTACGAAATTAATAAAATTAATAATAGAATAAATAGAGACATCGCACGTTGTTAAAATAGAAAGCATAATAATATTTAACATATTGTATGCTTTAAGTAACATTTTATTGCAGTAATATAAGAATATAGGCTTAAATGGACTGTTTTCTGCAAGGAAGTAACCTCAGCTGGTGAGTAATACCGCTCACTTGAGCGCCACAACCCTCCGTAGCAATATTAAAGTTCTTAACATGTACCGACGAAAGAAGCTTATTACAGATGTTTATAAATATATCAATGTTAAGCTGACTTTATCCCCTACATAAACATATTAATTGGTAATAATGTGAAAGGATATTTGTTCACATACCCTCAGTTTGAAATATGCGTGTTCTTATAACAAAGTACTAACAAAAATATTCTCGCTCACAACAACGAAATGTTTCTTCCCACGGTAACCATTCAACTACTATGCATTTAGTACAGTGTCCGCAAAATAGCATCACCTCCTGAGCTCTTCAAAATTTAAACCAAGCAGATATATTAGCATGAGCGCGATTGCCCTCTGAGCGGTACAACCCTCCTTTCCCCTACTACCACCAGCAACTAATGACCACATACCACGGAGTCCAATTTCGGTGGCGGCCCACAAGCAACTCTACATCTGAGAAAGCTCGAAATATGAGAAAGGAACGGAGATGATAATGAAAGAAGGAAAATGTAATTATGATGGCGAAATGAGTCCGAGGTCCAACACTGAAAGTTACCCAGAAACTCTGCTTCAGTTGGTTGAGGGGAAACCTCGGAAAAGACTTCAACCAGACAACTTGACTCAACTAGGATTTGAACTCAAGCCGACTCGTATATTGCGAGTTTCTATTGAGCAAAATAGGCCTACACGTAGAATATTACAAAAATTGTGACAGGCATTTTTTTCCGAATAGGTAATTACTCTTGGTCACTAAATTACGAAATATGTGATTTGGGTTAAATACATATAATTTTACTTTTCAAAATCACTTTATATAGATAATTAAAAGTACAAAAATTTTATTTGAAGTATAAATATATAATAATAATTGTTCAACATGCCAGGATCACAATATAGATATCACATTGAAGAAACGTGTATGTTCGTACTCCATGATACGTCCATGAGTCGTCTTGGTCAAAGCCTACTACACGATTACATACCTGGAATGAAATAATATCAATATTACAGACAACGGAGTAATATATTCACTCATTAGGCCTACAGACGTTCATCATTATAATATGGTAGGTCTATTTTATGTTTACTGTACTTCGGTTAAATGATAATAATAAATAACTAAATAAACGAACAAAAAATAATTAACTAAATAAATAAATAAACTAACAAATAGGCAACTAAATAAATAAACGAACAAAACAATAAGTAATGAAATAAATAAATAAACTAACAAATAAGTAACTAAATAAATAAACGAACAAAGGAATAAGTAGCTAAATAAATAAATAAACGAATAAACAAATGAATAACTAAATAATAAATAAACGAACAAACAAATAACTAACTAAATAAAGAAACGAACAAAGAAATAACTAAGTAAATAAATAGACGAACAAACAAATAAGTAAGTAAATAAATAAACGTACAAACAAATAAGTAAGTAAATAAATAAACGAACAAACAAATAAGTAACTAAATAAATAAACGAACAAACAAATAAGTAACTAAATAAATAAACGAACAAACAAATAAGTAAGTAAATAAATAAACGAACAAACAAATAAGTAAATAAATAAATAAACGAACAAACAAATAAGTAAATAAATAAACGAACAAATAAATAAGTAACTAAATAAATAAACGAATAAACAAATAAGTAACTAAATAAATAAACGTACAAACAAATAAGTAAGTAAATAAATAAACGTACAAACAAATACGTAAGTAAATAAATAAACGAACAAACAAATAAGTAACTAAGTAAATAAACGTACAAACAAATAAGTAAGTAAATAAATAAACGTACAAACAAATATGTAAGTAAATAAATAAACGAACAAACAAATAAGTAACTAAATAAATAAACGAAAAAAGAAATAAGTAAGTAAATAAATAAACGAACAAACAAATAAGTAAGTAAATAAATAAACGTACAAACAAATAAGTAAGTAAATAAATAAACGAACAAACAAATAAGTAAATAAATAAACGAACAAAGAAATAAGTAACTAAATAAATAAACGAACAAACAAATAAGTAAGTAAATAAATAAACGAACAAACAAATAAGTAAGTAAATAAATGAACGTACAAACAAATAAGTAACTAAATAAATGAACAAACAAATAAGTAAGTAAACAAATAAACGAACAAACAAATCAGTAAGTAAATAAATAAACGAACAAACAAATAAGTAAGTAAATAAATAAACGAACAAACAAATAAGTAACTAAATAAATAAACGAACAAACAAATAAGTAACTAAATAAATAAACGAACAAACAAATAAGTAACTAAATAAATAAACGAACAAACAAATAAGTAAGTAAATAAATAAACGAACAAACAAATAAATAAATAAATAAATAAACGAACAAACAAATAAGTAAATAAATAAACGAACAAATAAATAAGTAACTAAATAAATAAACGAATAAACAAATAAGTAACTAAATAAATAAACGTACAAACAAATAAGTAAGTAAATAAATAAACGTACAAACAAATACGTAAGTAAATAAATAAACGAACAAACAAATAAGTAACTAAATAAATAAACGTACAAACAAATAAGTAAGTAAATAAATAAACGTACAAACAAATACGTAAGTAAATAAATAAACGAACAAACAAATAAGTAACTAAATAAATAAACGAAAAAAGAAATAAGTAAGTAAATAAATAAACGAACAAACAAATAAGTAAGTAAATAAATAAACGTACAAACAAATAAGTAAGTAAATAAATAAACGAACAAACAAATAAGTAAATAAATAAACGAACAAAGAAATAAGTAACTAAATAAATAAACGAACAAACAAATAAGTAAGTAAATAAATAAACGTACAAACAAATAACTAAATAAATAAACGAACAAAGAAATAAGTAAGTAAATAAATAAACGAACAAAGAAATAAGTAAGTAAATAAATAAACGAACAAAGAAATAAGTAAGTAAATAAATAAACGTACAAACAAATAACTAAATAAATAAACGAACAAACAAATAAGTAAGTCAATAAATAAACGAACAAAGAAATAAGTAAGTAAATAAATAAACGAACAAAGAAATAAGTAAGTAAATAAATAAACGAACAAAGAAATAAGTAAGTAAATAAATAAACGTACAAACAAATAACTAAATAAATAAACGAACAAAGAAAGAAGTAAGTAAATAAATAAACGAACAAACAAATAAGTAAGTCAATAAATAAACGAACAAAGAAATAAGTAAGTAAATAAATAAACGAACAAAGAAATAAGTAAGTAAATAAATAAACGAACAAACAAATAAGTAAGTAAATAAATGAACAAAGAAATAAATAAGTAAATAAATAAACGAACAAACAAATAAGTAAGTCAATAAATAAACGAACAAAGAAATAAGTAAGTAAATAAATAAACGAACAAAGAAATAAGTAAGTAAATAACTAAACGTACAAACAAATAACTAAATAAATAAACGAACAAAGAAAGAAGTAAGTAAATAAATAAACGAACAAACAAAAAAGTAAGTCAATAAATAAACGAACAAAGAAATAAGTAAGTAAATAAATAAACGAAAAAAGAATTAAGTAAGTAAATAAATAAACGAACAAACAAATAAGTAAGTAAATAAATAAACGAACAAAGAAATAAGTAAGTAAATAAATAAACGAACAAACAAATAAGTAAGTAAATAAACGAACAAAGAAATAAATAAGTAAATAAATAAACGAACAAACAAATAAGTAAGTCAATAAATAAACGAACAAAGAAATAAGTAAGTAAATAAATAAACGAACAAAGAAATAAGTAAGTAAATAAATAAACGAACAAAGAAATAAGTAAGTAAATAAATAAACGTACAAACAAATAACTAAATAAATAAACGAACAAAGAAAGAAGTAAGTAAATAAATAAACGAACAAACAAATAAGTAAGTCAATAAATAAACGAACAAAGAAATAAGTAAGTAAATAAATAAACGAACAAAGAAATAAGTAAGTAAATAAATAAACGAACAAACAAATAAGTAAGTAAATAAATGAACAAAGAAATAAATAAGTAAATAAATAAACGAACAAACAAATAAGTAAGTCAATAAATAAACGAACAAAGAAATAAGTAAGTAAATAAATAAACGAACAAAGAAATAAGTAAGTAAATAACTAAACGTACAAACAAATAACTAAATAAATAAACGAACAAAGAAAGAAGTAAGTAAATAAATAAACGAACAAACAAATAAGTAAGTCAATAAATAAACGAACAAAGAAATAAGTAAGTAAATAAATAAACGAACAAAGAAATAAGTAAGTAAATAAATAAACGAACAAACAAATAAGTAAGTAAATAAATAAACGAACAAAGAAATAAGTAAGTAAATAAATAAACGAACAAAGAAATAAGTAAGTAAATAAATAAACGAACAAACAAATAAGTAAGTAAATAAATAAACGAACAAAGAAATAAGTAAGTAAATAAATAAACGTACAAACAAATAACTAAATAAATAAACGAACAAAGAAATAAATAAGTAAATAAATAAACGAACAAACAAATAAGTAAGTCAATAAATAAACGAACAAAGAAATAAGTAAGTAAATAAATAAACGAACAAACAAATAAGTAAGTAAATAAATAAACGAACAAACAAATAAGTAAGTAAATAAATAAACGAACAAAGAAATAAGTAAGTAAATAAATAAACGAACAAACAAATAAGTAAGTAAATAAATAAACGAACAAACAAATAAGTAAGTAAATAAATGAACGTACAAACAAATAAGTAACTAAATAAATGAACAAACAAATAAGTAAGTAAACAAATAAACGAACAAACAAATCAGTAAGTAAATAAATAAACGAACAAACAAATAAGTAAGTAAATAAATAAACGAACAAACAAATAAGTAACTAAATAAATAAACGAGCAAAGAAATAAGTAATCAAATAAATAAACGAACAAAGAAATAAGTAAGTAAATAAATAAACGTACAAACAAATAAGTAACTAAATAAATAAACGAACAAAGAAATAAGTAAGTAAATAAATAAACGAACAAACAAATAAGTAAGTAAATAAATAAACGAACAAACAAATAACTAAATAAATAAATAAAGGAGCAAACAAATAAGTAACTAAATAAATAAACGAACAAAGAAATAAGTAAATAAATAAACGAACAAACAAATAAGTAAGTAAATAAATAAACGTACAAACAAATAAGTAACTAAATAAATAAACGAACAAAGAAATAAGTAAGTAAATAAATAAACGAACAAACAAATAAGTAAGTAAGTAAATAAACGAACAAACAAATAAGTAAGTAAATAAATAAACGAACAAACAAATAAGTAAGTAAATAAATAAACGTACAAACAAATAAGTAAGTAAATAAATAAACGTACAAACAAATAAGTAAATAAATAAATAAACGAACAAACAAATAAGTAACTAAATAAATAAACGAGCAAACAAATCAGTAAGTAAATAAATAAAGGAGCAAACAAATAAGTAACTAAATAAATAAACGAACAAACAAATAAGTAACTAAATAAATAAACGAACAAAGAAATAAGTAAGTAAATTAATAAATAAATGAGCAAACAAATAAGTAACTCAATAAATAAACGAACAAACAAATAAGTAACTAAATAAATAAACGAACAAAGAAATAAGTAAGTAAATTAATAAATAAATGAGCAAACAAATAAGTAACTATATAAATAAACGAACAAACAAATAAGTAACTGAATAAATAAACGAACAAAGAAATAAGTAAGTAAATTAATAAATAAACGAGCAAACAAATAAGTAACTAAATAAATAAACGAACAAAGAAATAAGTAAATAAATAAACGAGCAAACAAATAAGTAACTAAGTAAATAAACGTACAAACAAATAAGTATCTAAATAAATAAACGAACAAACAAATAAGTAACTAAATTAATAAATAAACGAACAAAGAAACAAATAAATAAATAAACACATAAACAAATAATCTAAGTCTATAGGTCTAGTTGTGACGACTTGCATGCTAAATGAACATGGAAGTTATGGTAAAAGAATACCCTTGGGTAACAAGGTGCTCTGACAAATTATTTTTATACCTGTATTGTGTTTGGGGGTTGAAATGAATAGTCATCATTTTCTTGTTGGATCTGTGTCACAAAATTTTTATGGCAAAGCCGAGAAACATCTGCTTTATACAAAGATATAAGGCAAGCAGATTTTTTCAACCTGCCCAATACATGACTACAATAACAACTATCATTGTTTGAATATCCTTCGTAATTCACAACAAATTAACCTCCGGTATTTCATCATATGATATCGATTATTTTATAGCTTACCTGAGAATGTAATGAATGATTGGTTTTCACACATGTTAACACAACTTCGAGGGGGGTGCACGATATGCTCTCTCGATGGACGGTGAACGTGTGGGAGCAATAGCGGCACAACAAATCAGTATCGATAACTTTTGCCTGTTGTCGTGTGATAAGTTGTTACTAATTTCGTTTATATATTCATCACAGTTGACACCGCAACAGTCATTTTCACCTGAAACATACAATATTATGATTATGAAACAAGTTCATGATGTTATACTTTATGACACGAGTCAATGTTTAGGAAACGACCGAAATTAGCGTCCTGATTTTGACGAGTGCAGTAATTGAAGACCTCCCTCAAAGAACGTTGTATGTCATATGATAAAGTATATGATACACAACGTTCTTTGAGGGCAGTCTTCAATTGTATAACATTACAAACGCGTTTCATATGTTATTTTTATACGCCAGCATTATAAAACGATTAATAAAGAAATGACATCAGATTTGTAATGATGGGTAATTTGATATCATGATCTATGAAGAAAGAGGTTGCTATGACAACAAAGATGTAGAATTATTAAATATTAAAGCATGACAAATCGTTTCGTAATGTTAAATTTATGGCACAAGTTATGCCGTCATAAAAGAAGTCTTGACGTTTCAGTTGTCATGGTAATATTTTACGGCTCTGGTACAATAATGTGATATATTATGCACGATGTGCTTCTAAAAAGTTTGGGTTTCCGTTATAAAAAACAAGTTTCCCTTAAAATGACCTTTATAATTTCCACTTACGAAGACACTTCACTAAAAAATACAACTTTTTTCTTAATCATTTTTTTTCAAACAACTTTTGAGAGCATATTTATTATGTAAAGGACTAACAAAAGCTAAATTTTGAACTCCCAAATGTTTTTGGCTTTTGATTTTTTTATTTATTTTTGTTCTATTCTTTTTAGAAATATTTTCAAACCCTAGAATTTAGTAGAAGATCTCAATTTTTAAGCTTCCTTTCTTTTGGTTACATTCACATTCATTTTATGAAATATCTCATTTATTCACTTTCAATTTTTTTTTTAATTTTGAAAATTTTACTTTTTTCTATAATTCATGACAAAATATTAATAAAATAAACTAGCAACAAATGTTACAAAAATGCATAGAACGATGCAGCTACCTTATAAATATTTGCAGTAAAAATTTAATCCAGTTTGATTCATATTTGCCGTAAGAAAGTTGGTGTTGAATCAAGAAAAATTAACGTAAGGAAAAATGGATTTGAAAGTAATATCAATATTTATGTAACACATACTTGCTAAAATTCTCCTTTGCTACATTAATTTAGTAACTTCAGGGAGCCAACTTTAGAACAAAAAATTATTATATTTGTAATCAGAAATTTTTACAAAGAAATTCTTTGATGAAAAAAAAAACAATTGACAGCTCTTTAAATGGTACGTCTCCTTACAGCCTTAATTTAAAAATTAACATATTTCTAATCTATATCCATTTGGGATATAAAAATATGCATTCTAAAGAAGTTAAATACTAGCCAATAATTTTTTTTTTTGTAATTTTCATGATTTTCAGTGGACTCTCCTCTTAATAGAAAATAACTAACATCATTGTATTTACTCTCCAAACGAAGAAACGTTAATTGAAAATTGTATTCTCGCAAACATGTTGTTTTCGAGATAGGCGGCTGAAAAATAAAAAAGACACTGTGATGAGCCTTTTAAGCAAGCGAGCTGGCTCAGTGATGAAACACTGGACTCGCATTCGGGAGGTTCCGTGTTAAAATCTGAGGTCAGGCAGTCTGATCGTGGTTTTTAGTGAGTTCCTCGATCATAAATAATTAGGAATCTTGTTATTTAAGGAGGTTGAAATAACATTGAATTCAAACGCAAACTTACTAGGCACTTGGTCAGTAATTGATTTCTTGTAAATAGTTTCCTTAATCTATCACAAAATATTTCAATAGCCAGTAATTTCATCACTATACAATTTTGTTATTCTAGGTTTAATTTGTAATTCAGTAAATATAAAATTTTCTTTGTTTTTCTGTGATAAATTATCTAGCTTTAGTTAGTCAGGAAATCTTTTCGTACTTTGATTTTTATTGTAATTGTAATTGCAAATTTAATACTAATTGCAATTTTATTTGTAATTGTAATTGTAAATTTAATACTAATTGTAATTTTATTCTTCATATTATAGTTGGAATCTCCTGGTAGAGGGGCAGAGAAGGCCTGACGGCCTTATCTCTACCAGGTTAAATAAATAAATACTAAATACTAATAGTAAATGCTACATTTTTCACTGTAAACAAAGATACAATAATAATGTATCGAAACACCAATCCGTAAGGACTGTATGAATTGTATATATAGTACATAATATGTTTGCATATAGGGATACTAGACGATAATCAATGAGAGTAATACCATTGGCGTCAAGATGGAGAAACTACTTTTTTTTCTGCTGTTATTTATACTCGCTTTAACATCTTTGGTCATATCGCGAGTTAATCTTTTAGGTGAAATCCGAATGCCTGTGTACTATTGTTGAGACTGGTTTTATTGTTGTGATCTAGATGGCGTCTGTAGATGTATTACTGATTTGTTATGAATGTGATTTTGGTGATGAATGAAGCCGGTGATATTCAGGAATGTTGTGGCCCGAATTTCCTGGTATTTGCCTTACAGTTGAAGGAAAACCCTGAAAAACCTCAACCAGGAAATTCAACCCGACCGAGAATCGAACCTGGGCCCTCTGCGTAAGAGACCAGCATGCTGACCCCTACACCACAGAGGTGGTCAGGAACTATATTATTGCGAAACGCATAAAACGTAAACTAGTTTCATCTTCGTGAACTTTTTTTTTTATTCCTTGTTCTAGATCTCTAGATGGTGACTTCGAATATAATATAATCTATTTATCAACACTTTAATCAAAACACGTTCAAGAATTGGTCCTATATCCTTCAAATACCTGATGAACATCCATAAAATGTGTAAAGTTACATTTACCTGTGACTGCGGTCAGGCAGATGAGAAACAAAATGAAGCAAGCTGTGGTATCCATGGCGACGCTTCAAGTAATGTTGGTTTTGTAAGAGTCTGCAACTCCTGTAGGAGTTACTTATACCTATTACCCCTTCTCTCAGCTTCTCCTTTACCGCTCCTCTTGACAGACGTGGTGAAGAATTAAATCGATGCTCATATGTCTCTTTCCTAAAAGATTGCTACTAATGTTGTAATACTGACGTCATCCTGCGCAGGATTGAGTTTCTATAAATATTTTATGATTAACAACCTTGTAAATGGGCCTTGTGAGGCATACAAGGTAAAGATTATGCCAAAATATTGTATCTGCAGCCCAAATACCTCAATGTGTTTTTCTTACAACTAGAGACGAACACAATAATATGAATAACATTTTCCAAGATACCGTTACTAAATATTTTTGGTAAAATATGAAATAAATTTTAACTGTTAAAATATCTTCGTTTCTAAACTATTTTGAGTAGGTTTGCATCATTATTTGCGAAATAAGGACTTGGAGAATAATAGTTTTGTCTATATTTAATATGCTAACAAACAAAATACAACTCATCTGCGTAATTAAACCGTTTTTGACCATCATCAATTCTTTACCTGAATACAACTAGGTAACTAAATTTATTTTACACCGAAGGGGAAAAATAGTTCTTACATTGCCTGGACTCAACACTGCTTACAATATAACACAAGTAACTTTCCTATATTTCCTGGCAAAAGATGTCTCTGTCTCTTTATAGAGGCGTTTGGAATGCGCCAAACCTCTTCCTCGTAAAATGGGTTCGAAATTTAATGATTTGATTAGTTGCTTACCTCTGGCCACTATAGAGATTCATGCTAATAAAATAATCTACCACCACCACCACCACCACCACCACTACCACTACTACTACTACTACTACCATTATCACTACTACAATTATTTATTTATTTTAATACGTATTTATTTACTTCCTTACTTATGTAATTATTTACATATTTAAGTGTTTACATATTTAATTATTTATGTATTTATTTATTTGTTCATTTTTTTATTTATTCATCAAGCATCTACAGGGTGATTCAGTGACTATGTTTCAAACTTTCAGGGATGATAGAAGAGACAATTGAGCCGTTTAGAGCAGAAGTGGTGTAAGTAAAAAGTGGGTAATGAGGATTAAAGTAAACATTCTGTAAAATACAGCGCAAAGTAGCAATTAATATTCAATTTATTTAAACTATTGGCAATCAGTGGACAGCTCGAAGGACATATTAACAGCTATTTTGCGCTGTATTTTACAGGATTTTTACTTTAAACCTCGTTACCCAATTTTGACGTACACCACTTTTGTTCTGAACGGCTCAATTATGAACAACATTCATACAGGAACCTATGTCCGGAAACGTGTCGTTGGTAGTAAAAAGCCAAGATGTGTTAGTCAATGTAACCAGCTAGATTCGAACTGAAGGCCATCCTTTTAAAGTTTGATTGCAGACGACTTGTTCCTGTGAACGTTGATGATTTCTCATAAACATGGTATATGATAGTTGGCATCGTATGTGATATTTTGATTGATTAAACTTTGAAACTTGCTGATATGCATTTCATTTATGGAAGAGCAAATGAAATGGAAGATTTGCAAGATTTCATCGGCCAAAATATAATTTACTATGCCGACTAACTTATATCATGTTTATGAGAAATCACCAATGTTTGCAGGAACAGGTCGTCTGCAACCAAAGTTCAAAACGATGGCCCTGATTTCGATTCTAGCTTGCTACACTGACTAACATATCTACGCTTGTAACTACGAAACGGAACGTTTCCGGACATAGGTTCCTATATGAAAGTTGTTCATAATGATGATCTCTATCGTCCCTAAAATTTTGTAACATAGTCACTGACTCACCCTGTATTATTTGGTCATGACAGATTATAAACATTCCAGTTATTAATCCAGCATTTTCCATACCATATACAAAGGACAGAGTTAATAATAACATGGACTTACTCCTCTAAATCATGGAAATGGATACGTCAATAAATAAATGAAAATCTTGTAAATACTTATGTCCTGTTATCTGTGAATTTCGAACTGATGGGTCAAGGTCACGTAAAAACGTGTAAAAGTACAAACCACGCACGAGCCACTGAACTGAAAACTGTTAACTGAAGCACTGGTAATCCCAGCTGTTCCAGCTGGAAAAGATTCAAAAACGGGCTCACAAGTGTTGTCGGAAAAATTCACCATTAAAATGGGACACACTCACGGACAGGAGAACGCGAATTCAATTATGCGCACTGTTCAAAACATACAGAGGTGAGCCTGCCTGGAGAGAAATAAAAAATAGGTTGCAACCGCCAAATTACTCTTCAAGGAACGACCACTCATATAAATTGAGGGAAAGAAGGCAGAGGACGGACACTGGAAAGTTTTCTTTTCTCAGTCGTACTGTCAGGGACTGGAATGCTGTACCTGCAGACTTACTAAAGGCTTTACCAACAACCAAAAACGTATTTAAAAATAGGCTTAAGGACTTTACTAATAAACGATAATTATACACTGTATGTAAAGGATGTAAATGATATTTTGTTATTGAAGTGTTGTATCAGTGAAGAATTATGTTGTGTCAGTGAAACGTGTTCCTGTCAGGGAAGCTTTATAGTTTATAGTGGCAGTGCAAAGTATTTGAACAGTGAAATGTTTTTGAAGTGTTAGTGAAATCAGGATATAATCAGTGAAATGTGTCGTAGTTCCAGTGCAGTGAGTGAGTTGACAGCGAAATGAGTGTAATGTGGAAAGCTACTTGTGCATATATGAACATATCATACCCGTGGGTTTTAGTTCGAACTTAGATTTAAGATACAAATTAGATTTATTTCAAATGTTATTTTAAGTGATAGAGCTTCATTTAATTTAGGATATTCCCTATTATTATTATTATTATTATTATTATTATTATTATTATTATTATTATTATTATTATTATTATTATTATTATTATTATTATTATTTTATTATTATTGTTAGTATTAATTATTGGTATTATTAAGTGTATTTTTAATTAACAAGTTTATTATTGTCATTATTGAGTGTAAATAGTTACCACTGCCACCGGGTATATACTCATTGTAGTGTGAATAAATACATACATTTAGTTGGGGAGAATGGTCCAGGATTGGGATAAGCACACGTGAAAAATGCAGTTCATTGCTTGACCTTGAGCCGCCAGTTCAAATTGCACGGACAATAGTAAGATATTCAAGGAAGCACCATACCAAAATGATGACCTGTTATTTAAAATATATCTTAATGTTTTCAAGAAGTGCAAGAAACTTGCACTTAAAATAATCTTGTGTCTTGTAAACGAGGTTATCGCTTCGCTTATGCTACGAAATTTCCTCTTTCCGGTTCATGTTGTTATTTCTTCTAGTGGCGTAGTCGTGATTGTTTTGCTTAGAAAACCTCACATTGGTAAATTATCACCTTCATAAAAGACGCTACTAGATTTCTATCTCCGCTGGAGGTTTGTGGACAAATTAGCAGATGAGCATTGTTCTCCGAAATTTCATGATTCTCTTATCGCTGTAACCCAACGTTTTCCCTTACTAATAAAGCCTATTATACTCTGCAAACCGCTAGAGAACGGTTTAGCATTTTCCGAACTCCGTTTTCATGCTCAGCTAATTATTATGGTACACAAGATCCGATGATCAGGTTCTTCCCAGGATTCTCAACAGCACAAATTTAATTCACACCAACACACGTCATTTGATCCTTTTTCCTCTTCCAGTTCACATAATTCCATGTTATAGACGCATAGTTTGGGTCTAGGGCATTTCGTAACCGGATATTTCGTCACCGTTATAGTTTGCCAGATATTTTTCGTCATTAGTTTTTTGGTCATCAAATACATTTCGTCATGTTTTTTGTCACTGAGGAGAGTTTGTCACCGAAGATATATCGTCATCATATACATTTTGTCATAATTTTTTATACTGAGAGGATTTCGTCACCAAAATAATAATTGTTTGTTGTTGTAAAAATAGTAGCTTCCGCTGAAGTTCCAGCTTCAGCTTTTTTGCTTCTATACAGTCCGCGGCTCCAATTCTACCCCAATTTGCTAAATAGTTCGAATGCTTTGTAGGTTCTTTTATAATGGTTTTCTTATCTGAGGAAATAATCATCACTAAATTACAAATGTCACGTTAATCACGCGTCCATACAATCCCTGTCTTCGTAATTTTGTGCTTTGTATACAAATGTCCATTATAGATTAATATTTATCTCTTGCTCTATTACTTTTTACGAATCGAAATAATTCCGCCATATCTTAACTTGAAGATTTTAAAATCAATGAATCCTGTACCTTGAAGATTTCTAATCAAACAAAGCAATGTGTCCTTGGAAAGGAAACGAACAATATGTACACTATCCTGTAACTTGAAGATTTCGAAACCAAAAAATGAATGTATCCTTGGAAACGAAATGAACAATATGAACACAATGAATCTGTAACTTGAAGATTTCGAAACCAAAAAATGAATGTATCCTTGGAAACGAAATGAACAATATGAACACAATGAATCTGTAACTTGAAGATTTCGAAACCAAAAAATGAATGTATCCTTGGAAACAAAATGACCAATATGAACACAATCCTGTAACTTGAAGATTTCGAAACCAAAAAGGGAAAGTATCCTTAGAAACGAAATGAACAATATGAACACAATTCTGTAACTTGAAGATTTCGAAACCAAAAAATGAACGTATCCTTGGAAACGAAATGAACAATATGAATACAATATGAATGAATCCTGTAAATTGAAGATTTAGAAACCAAAAAATCAAAGTGTCCTTGGAAACGAAATGAACAATATGAACACAATGAATCCTGTAACTTGATTTCGAATCCACACAAAAAAAAGAAAGAATGTATCCTTGGAAACGAAATGGACAATATGAACACAATGAATCCTGTAACTTGAAGATTTCGAATCCAAACAATGAATGTATCCTTGGAAACGAAATTAACAGTATGAACACAATGAATCCTGCAACTTGAAGATTTCGAAACCAAAAAATCAACGTATCCTTGGAAACGAAATGAACAATATGAACACAATGAATGCTGTAACTTGAAGATTTCGAATCCAAAAAATCAATGTATCTTTGGAAACGAAATGAACAGTATGAACACAATGAATCCTGTAACTTGAAGATTTCGAATCCAAACAATGAATGTATCCTTGGAAACGAAATTAACAGTATGAACACAATGAATCCTGCAACTTGAAGATTTCGAAACCAAAAAATCAACGTATCCTTGGAAACGAAATGAACAATATGAACACAATGAATGCTGTAACTTGAAGATTTCGAATCCAAAAAATCAATGTATCTTTGGAAACGAAATGAACAGTATGAACACAATGAATCCTGTAACTTGAAGATTTCGAATAAAAAAAATGAATGTATCCTTGGAAACGAAATGAACAATATGAGCACAATGAATCTGTAACTTGAAGATTTCGAATCCAAAAAATCAATGTATCCTTGGAAACGAAATGAACAATATGAACACAATGAATCCTGTAACTTGAAGATTTCGAATCCAAAAAATCAGTGTATCCTTGGAAACGAAATGAACAATATGAACACAATGAATCCTGTAACTTGAAGATTTCGAATCCAAAAAATCAATGTATCCTTGGAAACGAAATGAACAATATGAACACAATGAATCCTGTAACTTGAAGATTTCGAAACCAAAAAAATGAATGTATCCTTGGAAACGAAATGAACGATATGAGCACAATGAATCCTGTAACTTGAAGATTTCGAAACCAAAAAAATGAATGTATCCTTGGAAATGAAATTAACGATATGAACACAATGAATCCTGTAACTTGAAGATTTCGAAACCAAAAAAATGAGTATCCTTGGAAATGAAATTAACGATATGAACACAATGAATCCTGTAACATGAAGATTTCGAATCCAAAAAATCAATGTATCCTTGGAAACGAAATGAACAATATGAACACAATGAATCCTGTAACTTGAAGATTTCGAATCCAAAAAATCAATGTATCCTTGGAAACGAAATGAACAATATGAACACAATGAATCCTGTAACTTGAAGATTTCGAATCCAAAAAATCAATGTATCCTTGGAAACGAAATGAACGATATGAACACAATGAATCCTGTAACTTGAAGATTTCGAATCCAAAAAATCAATGTATCCTTGGAAACGAAATGAACAATATGAACACAATGAATCCTGTAACTTGAAGATTTCGAATCCAAAAAATCAATGTATCCTTGGAAACGAAATGAACAATATGAACACAATGAATCCTGTAACTTGAAGATTTCGAATAAAAAAAATGAATGTATCCTTGGAAACGAAATGAACAATATGAGCACAATGAATCTGTAACTTGAAGATTTCGAATCCAAAAAATCAATGTATCCTTGGAAACGAAATGAACAATATGAACACAATGAATCCTGTAACTTGAAGATTTCGAATCCAAAAAATCAATGTATCCTTGGAAACGAAATGAACGATATGAACACAATGAATCCTGTAACTTGAAGATTTCGAATCCAAAAAATCAATGTATCCTTGGAAACGAAATGAACAATATGAACACAATGAATCCTGTAACTTGAAGATTTCGAATCCAAAAAATCAATGTATCCTTGGAAACGAAATGAACAATATGAACACAATGAATCCTGTAACTTGAAGATTTCGAATAAAAAAAATGAATGTATCCTTGGAAACGAAATGAACGATATGAGCACAATGAATCCTGTAACTTGAAGATTTCGAATCCAAAAAATCAATGTATCCTTGGAAACGAAATGAACAATATGAACACAATGAATCCTGTAACTTGAAGATTTCGAAACCAAAAAAATGAATGTATCCTTGGAAACGAAATGAACAATATGAACACAATGAATCCTGTAACTTGAAGATTTCGAAACCAAAAAAATGAATGTATCCTTGGAAACGAAATGAACAATATGAGCACAATGAATCCTGTAACTTGAAGATTTCGAAACCAAAAAAATGAATGTATCCTTGGAAACGAAATGAACAATATGAACACAATGAATCCTGTAACTTGAAGATTTCGAAACCAAAAAAATGAATGTATCCTTGGAAACGAAATGAACAATATGAACACAATGAATCCTGTAACTTGAAGATTTCGAAACCAAAAAAATGAATGTATCCTTGGAAACGAAATGAACAATATGAGCACAATGAATCCTGTAACTTGAAGATTTCGAAACCAAAAAAATGAATGTATCCTTGGAAATGAAATTAACGATATGAACACAATGAATCCTGTAACTTGAAGATTTCGAAACCAAAAAAATGAGTATCCTTGGAAATGAAATTAACGATATGAACACAATGAATCCTGTAACATGAAGATTTCGAAACCAAAAAATGAGTATCCTTGGAAACGAAATGAACAATGAAGTAGGTTTTATATTACGTATCATTTTCTAAATGCATGAAGGGAAGCGATACGAAGGGTGGAAATTGTGGTGGCAAATAGTGATGAGGAATTAAATTGGTGACGAAGCATGGTGGTGAGAAAAGTGATGGTGACAGAATATGGTGGTGACAAAAGTGAATCTGTGACAAAATGTTGCAGTGGCAAAATTTAATATGTGACGAAATTACTGGGTGACGAAAATTCCGCATTCCTAGCTTTACTACAGTCCATATCTTAATTTTGAACTACGTTTAGGAGCGATCACACAAGAGGAATACAAGAAGAACAAGGAGATAATGAGGGAAACAAGGTGAACAAGCGGCATAGAAGGAGAATGCAAGAAGTGCAAGGGGAATATAAGGAGAGAAAGAGGAATACTAGAACATAAGGAGAACAAGAGAACAATGTAGAAATCTACAAAGATTACATGCAGTGATATAACAAATACTGAAAACGGAGGTACAATAGGTTCGGGGATTCCCCAGTCTTGTTTATGAGAGATAAATCGAGGAAATTGTTCGTGTGGCGTAACCCAGAACACTTAGTTCAATTACTCATGAGTCACGATTCTCTTGTAGCTGTGTGTTTGTTTCATATCAGGAAATATTTTCTTTCTCGTTATGATCTGGTAGTTAAAATGACAACTTTTCCCTAACCGAATTCCTCACTGACAGCTGAACGTTCAAGCCGTCACGCACATAACCTGTAATTACAGCCAGTCCACAACGTGTTCAGAGTGAGTCAATTCAAATTTCATCCGGTCGACACGATGATTCAGCGTCAAAAAAAAAAAGTGGGCGAGAAATGGTCTACAAATTTAGCCTGGAGCCCTCTATCACGTTTCCTAAGTCTAACAACACTGCTTTACTTTTCTCCCGGAGAATTATTTTATTTTAGTAGGTTATTTTACGACGTTTTATCAACATCTTAGGTTATTTAGCGTTTGAATGAGATGAAGATGATAATGCCAGTAAAATGAGTCCGGGGTCCAGCACCGAAAGTTACCCAGCATTTGCTCATGGTTCAGGGAAAACACCGGAAAAAACTTCAACCTGGTAACTTGCCCCGACCGGGAATCGAACCCGGGCCACCTGGTTTCGCGGCCAGACGCACTAACCGTTACTCCACAGGTGTGGACCTCCCGGAGAAACCAGTGTGAGAACTTTATGGTCCTTTTAAAGCCTGTTGCTCTCGGCGGGTTTGGATTCGTGAACCTCGGATTCAAGGAATAGTATTGTAAGCACAGGGCTACAGAGACGACACCTAGCTTCAGGCAAGAGTTCCCAAATTACAGTTTAACAAAATAAACCGTGGTCTGAAACTATCATAGTTTGTCGTATGGGAAGAGATCGAAAGAGACTGCATGACGTCACGTTGATGTTGGAATTGAACGCAATGGATCTTAATGGTAGTCGACAGAAGTTTGCCCGGCTAGAATATTTCTAAGCCAAGAATGCCGCTTCTGTGGCTCAAGCGATGGTTTTCCATCCAAACAGCCCGGGTTCGATCCCGGCCAGGTGTTTATGGGGTTTGTACACAGGGATTTTCTCGGGGTATTCCGGTTTCCCTCTAATTCCACCAATATTCTCCACCTCCTCCTTGTTTTTTATTAGCTTTATTCACTTGTTTCTATTAGCTTTTGTCTGCAATTATTTAATCCAAAGCCTCCTCAAATTGATGTAATGAAGCATTACAATTTTCCTTTGTCAGTACATATACAGAGTGTTTCCGAGGTGGTGTTACAAACTTTCAGGGATGATGGCGAAGGGCACATGTATCAATTTGAGATAAGAAACCCTGGTCCTGAAATGACTGAGTCGAAAGTTATAAGCAAAAATAGTTGTGTGGAAATGGAATTGTAATTTGACACCACGTGCCCTCCTTCCCTTAACCTTTGGAACAGTCGTGGAAAGATGATATGGGCCGGATGTCTCCTACGTGGGTACTTGTTCCGATACAATCTGTGAGCTTGTCTACTGTTCCCATTGGCTCATCCGTATTCGAAAATCAGGTGTGCATATTCCGCTCCCGTGTGATCCTCCATTTCACTAGGACTGATCGACTGGACACTGCAACTTGTACACATACACTGCTGTCTACAGACGTGCATATCAGGACCGACCATGTCCGTTACACATTACGCTATCTGCATTGCTTTAGTGTAGTTTCCTGTCCCCACCCCTCAGACAGCGCACTGAATGGAATACTGTAAGTAGACAACGTAAACAACGTCAGATGAATATAGTACGTGTAAGATGTACAGATAAATAAGGTGTACAGAGGAATAAAAGTATTTCATTTCCACACAACTATTTTTGCTTGTAGCTTTCGACTCGGTCATTTCGGGACCAGGGTTCCTTATCTCAAATTGATACATGTGCCCTTCGCCATCATCCCTGAAAGTTTGTAACACCACCTCGGAAACATCCTGTACATTGTAATCAAAAGATATAGTTTTTACAAAACAATAGTTCATAAATGGCAAAAAATATTATTTTCGTTACTTCAGAACAACAGTGGGATATCTTGAAAAACTGTGGTTTCGAGATAAATTAAATTTTAATTTAGCTTCATTTTGTAGATCAGTGGTGCTTGTCAGTTTCTTGTTGTTTTAGCTTCATATAAATCAAACTTTTTTTTTACATATACTCGATGTTCAATAGTAATTTTTATCCTCATTATTTAAAATAAGGTTTTTGCAAGATATCCCACTGTTGTTCTGAGGTAACGTTTTGTACGTACTGAGACCTGAAGAATCCAAAAATGGGGACATGATGTCATTAAAAAAAAACAGACTCATTGGCACATTCTTTATAAATGAAAAGTATAGTACTTGAAAACATGTTCAAAATATTCCTTTTTTGATACCCTACAACTTTTGTATTTTTATTTTATTTATTTATTTAATACTTTACACTTGAGCTACATTAGGCATTGCAGCCCGAAAGAGCAGAAGCTCGTGCTCGGGCGCAGTTCAAATCAGTTATACAAAATATATCACAAAATTAGGAGAATTCATTGAGCACAATAACATTAATAAATGGTAAAATAATACAGCATGTAATAATAGGGTCTATACACTAATAGAAAATACAAAAGTACATAAATATTAGAGTATCAATTTTTTATTCAATTAGCTTAAACAATTAAATAATTAATCCGATTTGTTTCTTAAATCTATGTGTGTTAAGTGTACTTAGCTCAGGGTAAGCTCTAATTAATTCATTACATATTTTGGGTCCAAAATTTTTGCTGTGTTTTAATCCAGCAGTTGTATGGCATTTGGGAGTATTTAGAAAGAAACTGTAGTTTTGTCTCATATGGTATTCGTGAAGATCAAATTTAAATTTATTGTGTTGTTTATAAATTTGTTCTAGATTTGATACACCAAATTCCTGAAAAATTAATTTTGTTGGGTAATCAAAAGGTTTATATAAACAAATTTTGGTAATTCTTTTTTTGGAGCAAATTTAAGGATGGAGAGTATAAATAGTTTCTTCATAAAATTAGAAATAAATCCTATGTCTTATACCCAGGAAGCACACGGTTCATAAGAAGCTAAAATTCTTTGTATTAATGTACTATCAAACCGCAGAGAAAGAGAAAATCGCATGTCTCACAATGTCGTAACCTTGGTGATGGAACTACGTCGGAGCGGGTCAGAGCCGTTTCGGACAGCGACGTTCACAGATGAGTCAGACGCTAATTACCGCCAGCGGCATTTCGTCTGACGAATTACACAGAATTACAGACTTGGTAGTAATTTCCTGTTGTTTTTCTGTATAAATAATAACAGCTAATGTTTACTAAATGACGATAAGACAGATGGGGACTCCCCACTATGCATTTCACTCCACCAGGAACTGCAGTATGTGTAGGTTGCATGTAGACTGGATAGATTTTTTTTAAATTTTAGTAGCTTATTTTACGACGCTTTATCAACATCTAAGGTTATTTAGAGTCTGAATGAGATGAAGGTAATAATGCTGGTGAAATGAGTCCGGGGTCCAACACCGAAAATTACCCAGCATTTGCTCATATTGGGTTGAGGGAAAACCCCAGAAAAAACCTCAACCAGGTAACTTGCCCCGACTGGGAATCGAACCCGGGCCACCTGGTTTCGCGGCTAGACGCGCTAACCGTTACTCCACAGGTGTGGACGACTGGATAGATGGTGGTTGGATAAATTACATTGAATTCATTGGATGGTTGGATGAATTACATATTTTATGGATCGTTGGTTGAAATACAGTGGGTTGAATGTATGATTTGGATGAAATGTTGTGGGTTGGATAGATAGTTAAATGAATTACATCGAATTAGGTGAACGATGGACTGAAATGTTTTTTTTTTCTGACAAATGGCGGGTACTTGACTTACGTCATTCTCCCATATGAAGCCAGTTATGTAGACCAATTTACCGACAGTCGTTGGCCGGGGTGCGCCATAAGAGGCTAGTCTACACTACACCCGCGATGAGATGATTATGGAGATTTGTTGGGATGCCACAAGGGATTGAGGTTAAATTTGGATGGTTGGTTGATTTGATTTTTATTTTTTTATTTTAGTACGTTATTTTACGACGCTTTATCAACATCTAAGGTTATTTAGAGTCTGAATGAGATGAAGATGATAATGCCGGTGAAATGAGTCCGGGGTCCAACACCGAAAGTTACCCAGCATTTGCTCATATTGGGTTGATGGAAAACCCCAGAAAAAACCTCAACCAGGTAACTTGCCCCAACCGGGACTGGTTTCGCAGCCAGACGCGCTGACCGTTACTCCACAGGTGTGGACGGTTGATTTGATGAATTACGATGGATTAGATGGATGGTTCACTGAAATCCATCGTGTTATATGAATAATTGGATGAAATGCATTGGGGTGGATGAAAGGTTGAATGAAAGAATGCACTGGATTGCATAGATGCTTGAATCAATTACATTAAATGGATTGTTGGATGAATTACATTATAATAGATGAATTGTGGGATGAATTACATTATAATAGATTGATAGTTGAATGAATTACATCGGATTCAATGGGTGTTAGATTAATTACATTGGATTGGAAGGATTTTTGGATTAATTGCATTGGTTTTCACAGATGCTTGATAAATTTACACTGTAAACATTTTAATGGTGATAATACACATTGACTACTTCATAGTAGTCGTGTTAATATTCAATGAGGATGGCGAGACCTCATATATAATGAATATGTGATGTATTAAAAATGATTACAGTTTTCACAAACTGTTGTTGAATGTGGCCATAAAAATAATTTAAATATGCACTCCTGCATATTGACTTACATAGGTTTAAATGCAGGTAGTAGGCCGTAAAACAGTACACTGAGAGGAGTTCGACCGGCACCCTGGATCGTGTCCCGGCATAGCTCAGTTGGAAAGAGCCCTCAGAGCGCAGAGCTGAGAGGTCCCGGGTTCGATTCCCGGTGCCGGAACGAATTTTTCTCGATTTAATGGTGATACTCCATTATGATTATGGATCAGTATTATATAGTAATATTATTAGCGACATAATAAGGGAATTGAATTATAGCGAAACTCATAAACGCATGAGAAATTGTGTGTTAATTCTGTGATATTTTTCCTTGTTCTTCCTTTGCAAAGTTCAGTCTGTTTCGCATGTAGGCTAACAAATTTCCATAAATTGCATTCTGTATAAACGTGAAATAAATTCTGCATAGTTAAGCTACAGACGTTTAAAACAAACGTCATGTTATAGCTACGGTTCTCGGAAACCGATGCTGGAATGCTCTCGGAGATGTACCATGCATACTTTCCGTCTTCACACGGTCATAAAATTTAATCAGGGAAAACGGTTGTCAAACAGCTAGTGCGATGATTGTTGAATATATCTCGACATACACGATATACATATAGCAGTACCTTAAATCACTGCGTACGTTACTGCCACCTTGTGTCCGTTTTCTAAACTATGTGGTCAATACAAGAATAATGTCGCAAATGCAATATAGATGGCACTTCCATTTCTCTGTGAATTCTGAAGATAAGATCTTGCAAATGACAGAATTGTGCAAAAATAACAACGTTGTAGCAATAATAACAGTAATTAAAACTAATGTTGATAACACATTAATCACATCTATGCGAGTTAGGAAGTGATATATAAATTAACTTGACAAGAAATGTCTTATCATGGCCCCGATATTAGTGACGTGTTTTGTTTCCTTTTACATGTTATAAACTGTGTTAAATTGTTTACGAGTATACATCCTCATCATGGTATACTGGTGTTCAAAGATATCTGACCTCCAATTTTCGGATCGTGTAAGCGAATTTACTAACCACGGGATAATTCAGAACCAAAGATATAACAAATTGACAAACTTTGAAATAGTTCCTCTAGTTCTCAATAGGTGACTATTATTGGGACGGGTAAAAAAATTATTTGCAAAAGTGTGAATGTAGTTGTAGATTATATAAACTACTAGTGGCTTGTGCAGCAAATGCTGAAAACTAAGTTCATTAGACGTTCAAATAAACATTTTTCAGATTTATTTTCAACGAAGAATACCAGACATTCTGAAAGATATTTGCTTCCATAATAATGAAAGATACTCTCTCTCTCTCTCGAGCCAATACTGAAGAGAACCACGCATATAAATATCTACACCACACCGCCATTAAATATATGAAAAAGACCCAACCCCACTTGATTAATAACTATAAAAATATTTGATTTTTAATAATATTATTATCTTACGTAAGTTTTATAGCTTTCAGTAACATATACTATATAATATACTATATAGCCGCCACTCAGTAAAATATAGAAATCAAAATCTAATTTAAGTTATTCTCTACATCTACTTATATAACCCCAAAACGTTTCACTTTCATATCATCAATATAGCATTAATATGTATAATTAATGAAAAATAGTCACATCATGGCATTAACTACAATAATATTTCATGTCTAATGGTAATAATGTCATCAAACCACCTCAAGTTTTGTAATTTTTAATATCCAATACACAGCTGTATCCAGAAAATTACACATCACAGAATCGAACCTGTAAATTATTTTTAGTGCGGTAAGTTAAGTTTTTAATAACCAATTTAATTTGAGCTCTAAATATGTCAGCATTCTTGCAGGTCATGGCCTTCGTGTAATATTGTTTACTGTAGTGTGTGTTTTGTTTTATTCTGAAATACAATTAGCTAGTTTAGCTAGTTCTCGAAACTGACGACAGATGGATTTTGGAAAATAGGAAAATTATGTTGAAAAATTGACATTTCACTGAAAACTACTATATTTCTGAAAAACTTTGAGTTCCAAGCTTCAAAATTAGGGGTCATTTATTAAAATCCGTTCAACCGTTTTCCCGTAATTTCCATTACCAGTTCATATTATATATTATATAGATTATCATAATTGACAGTATCAGCGGTTTCATGCTAAATCTAGTGTTCTTTTTTTTTCACAAACATTAGAAGGGGATGAAGTTTTAAATTTTATCATGCGGGTACATAGTGGATTTCGCTTAATGAAGAAATTACGGTTTATTTAACGATGCTCGCAACTGCAGAGGTTATGTCAGCGTCGCCGGTGAGTAATTTATTTCAAGTTAACACCAGCCGTTTTGAAGCCCTTTTAAACTCTGTGCCCTTGGCGACCACCCAGTTCGCCAGCCCTTCGCTATGGTCCTGCTTATGGTTCTAGGAATTCTCGTCACCGGAGATGTCGTCATGTACTCCTTCGTCAACGATTAAATTTTCGTCACCGGACTTGTGGTCACCGATTAAATTTTCGTCACCGGACTTGTCACAGATTAAATTTTCGTCACCGGACTTATGGTCACTGATTACATTTTCGTCACCCGACTTACGGTCACAGATTACATTTTCGTCACTTGCCACAATAATGTTTTTTATTATATTTTTTAAAACGTAATAGAATTGTTAGGTTGTTTTTCAGTGTTACGCAAAATGCTTTTCCAGTTCACTTAACCCAAACCTGCAGAACTGTAGCTCTTCAGAGCGACTGCCTTCGTACCCCTTCTACCCCACCCACATTTTCTACCAGTGAGATCATAGCGTTCTAGTTACGCTTGGCTGCATCAACATTATTCTCGCGGCGGCAGGTACACAATACGCTATCAAGAATTACAAATGAACAGTTAATAAAATCCTTAGGGACATATCTTTGGAAAGTAAGAGAAAAACGAATGAGGGAAATAAATATGTTAAAAGATATGTAAAATAAATTTTAAAATGTATATGTGCATACAATGTAAGGAGGTCTACTTATGTATGTTGATAAGTGAGTGATAGCTTTATGACCGGGGGTCAATGCTGTCATTCAACATTGTAACGCACTGCAGCCAAATAAATTAAATAAATAAATAAATAAGTAAATAAGTAAATAAATAAATAAGTAAATAAATAAAAAAGTAAATAAAAAATAAATAAATAAATAAATAAGTAAGTAAATAAGTAAATAAGTAAGTAAGTAAATAAGTAAGTAAGTAAATAAATAAGTAAGTAAATAAATAAGTAAGTAAATAAATAAGTAAGTAAACAAATAAGTAAGTAAATAAATAAATAAGTAAATAAATAAGTAAATAAATAAGTAAGTAAATAAATAAGTAAATAGATAAGTAAATAAATAAGTAAATTAGTAAATAAGTAAATAAATAAATAAATTCGCGTACTGCAGTTTGAAGAGAATTGCAACATGATCAACTCTAAATCCGTGAAGAAATACTACTTCCAAAGGAAATGGAAATATTATTATTTTGTTGTTGAAAAAGACGGAAAGAATTGCTTATTTTCTGTGTCCCATGCAATTTATTTCTAAACGTCATCTCAATATTATAACCACATTTCAACAAAGCCCGTATTAAGAATTATGGAATAGACGTACTTTCGAGTAAGTTCATTATTACGAACTGTATATTAAATATGTATTTATATACTGTTAAATTAAGGATGTTACTAATTGTGTTCATTATGAATTAAAATGAATAGTGACTTTTAAGGTTCATTACATAAATGCTACAAATTAAGGGCCTCGTTAATTAACTTTCACGTGATTTCCCCCTTTCTAGGTCCCAGTGACGTAACTATTTAGATGGACAGTAGATAGCATGTCTGAGTAATTTTATCTATGCGGATCGGGCAGAAGTGAAGATTGAATTTACAGTACGTAAGGTACTCTTTTATAGAGTAGGTACAGAATTATTTCAGCATAAGTTACTAGTACGAAGGACGAAACTGGTAATTGGTAGGTACAATAGTCTATAGTGCGATAATATGCACAAAAGAACTGAAGCCTGTATCGAAATGAATGGTTACCATTTTCAAAAATGTGCTTAAATATCCATATTAGTGGTCTATGATTATTTTTCAAATTAACTTAATTCTCTATAAGTCTTAATTGTACGCTAAACCTAACAAGAACCTAATGAAAATTATCAAACTGAAAATCGCGATATTTTCTAGTTTACGTAAATGGATAAACTAATTTTCTTTCCTCCTATATTTAATAAAGTGATTTGTTTGTATTTTACTCCAGTTTCATCGTACTCCAGTTGTGGAAAGGGGTTGCAAACGGTGTTTCCGGTTCTCAACCAAAGTTATATCCAGGTTAATATCAGAAATATTACTTACTTACTTACTGGCTTTTAAGGAACCCGGAGGTTCATTGCCGTCCTCACATAAGCCCGCCATTGGTCCCTATCCTGAGCAAGATTAATCCAGTCTCTATCATCATACCCCACCTCCCTCAAATCCATTTTAATATTATCCTCCCATCTACGTCTCGGCCTCCCTAAAGGTCTTTTTCCCTCCGGTCTCGCAACTAACACTCTATATGCATTTCTGGATACGCCCATACGTGCTACATGCCCTGCCCATCTCAAACGTCTGGATTTAATGTTCCTAATTATGTCAGGTGAAGAATACAATGCTTGCAGTTCTGTGTTGTGTAACTTTCTCCATTCTCCTGTAACTTCATCCCGCTTTGCCCCAAATATTTTCCTAAGCACTTTATTCTCAAACACCCCTTACCTATGTTCCTCTCTCAGAGTGAGAGTCCACGTTTCACAACCATACAGAAGAACCGGTAATATAACTGTTTTATAAATTCTAACTTTCAGATTTTTTGACAGCAGACTGGATGATAAGAGCTTCTCAACCGAATAATAACACGCATTTCCCATATTTATTCTGCGTTTAATTTCCTCCCGAGTGTCATTTATATTGTTACTGTTGCTCCAAGATATTTGAATTTTTCCACCTCTTCGAAGGATAAATGTCCAATTTTTATATTTCCATTTCGTACAATATTCTGGTCACGAGGCATAATCATATACTTTATCTTTTCCGGATTTACTTCCAAACCTATCTCTATACTTGCTTCAAGTAGAATTTCCGCGTTTTCCCTAATCGTTTGTGGATTTTCTCCTAACATATTCACGTCATCCGCATAGACAAGCAGCTGATGTAACCCGTTCAGTTCCAAACCCTCTCTGTTATCCTGGACTTTCCTAATGGCATATTCTAGAGCGAAGTTAAAAAGTAAAGGTGATAGCGCATCTCCTTGCTTTAGCCCGCAGTGAATTGGAAAAGCATCAGATAATAATTGGCCTATACGGACTCTGATATTAGAAATGTTAGTAAAAATAAAATTATGTCCCGGTATAAGGACTAGAGAGAATCTTCCTCGAACCATACATGTAAGACATGAACACTCTCATGGAAAAACTTCATCCTTGCATATATTGTCCTGCAGTTACTGCAGAGTGAAACAGAAAGGATACAGTGTGTCAATTTTGAAACATTAATCACATAACATTTTATACAGTGTATCTATGGATATTTTACTTGTCAAAATAAATTATTATTTTTAAGAAAATGTGTACTGGTGACCAAAATATCGGGTGACCAAAAAGTTGAAGTGACCAAAACACGGGGTGACGAAATTGGAGTGACTAGGTAGTACAATGACGAGAGTTCCAGTGACGAGAATTTCGCTTCCTTCTGCTTATAATTTATTGTTGGATAGTGTAATAAACCTTTAAGAAAAATAAAGATTAAATAAAATGAAAAAAAAAAAGTAAAACCCGAATTTCTCCATACATTTCAACCAACTCACAACATCTTTTCAACACAACTGCTAACATCAGTTTTCTTAGTTGAATTATTTTTCCTACTCCTCTATTAATTTGTTTACCTTTTTATTTAAAAACTTTAGTATTGTTAGTTAGTTTTTTAGGTGGTTGATTTGGGTATGAAATTTCTAAGACATATTTTAATTAATGAATATTAAGAAGTACATATCTCTTTATTTAATGATACTTTGTTGTTTGTAACTACAGAGGATGTTTCAAGGACAATATTATATTATGATCATAGTGGGTATAATTATTTTCTGAAGAAATGTTTATGTTGTTACGCAGTGATCAATCAGGGCACATGATGCATAGTGGCCGCTAACCATGAACCATCACTGCATAAACAACGGCGAAAACAAAAACAGCATGACTTGACTTAGGTCCTCCCAGTTGTATCACGGCACGCGCTGCATTTCCGCGCGGATAATGCCGCCTCGTGCCATGCGGCCTCAATTAATAACAGAATGACACCACAGTCTAGTATATGCAGTTACGAAGATTGAGTTGTCAGGTTACTGGGAACAATAGACTGTGCCGATACTATTTCGCATTGTCTGTAATGAGACGATATTAGCGATCCTAGTGGTTAGCGACTATCTATGGATGCATATTTACTACGTATTGAGCTTCATGACTGTATACACTAGCCCAGCGTTTCTCAAACTTTTTTGAAGTCGGGACCACTTTTTTAAGTCAGAACAGTTCCGCGGACCACCTTACCCTTGCTCCCTTCGAAAGCAAATTGATCATTTTTGTGGCATAATTTAATACCAGTATATTTATATTTTAAAACAAAATTAATTAATTAATTAAATTCATTTAATTTTATATTAGTATTAACTAATTAAATTAATGTTAATAGAAAAAATTCATTTTCGTTTTTTAATAAATCAAGGCTATTAGAGTTTGGATAATCTTTAACTTATTAACTAAACAAAATAATTAATGTTGGTACTCACATTAATGAGATGGATGAGCCTGCCGATTCTTGCACAGTTGTTCTATGTTTGGATGTATGCTGGTAAGTTAAAATCGGAGATCGTCACATACCGATTTCGGTCTTCGTTTTTATTAGAGTTAGTGATGAAACCCTTTCTCACACAGATACGTATAAGTAAACTGAATTGTAATCTGTAAAGCACCATTGTAGAGTTCACTATATTCTCTTTTCATTTGTGATAAGGTCCAGAAATTAACCATACATTCCGCTTGGAATTTCATTTTAAGTGCGGTGTCATTCGAGACTTCAATTAACTGTTCTCGTTCACTCAATGAAAGGTTTTTATTTTCAATATCGCAATGAAAGTGATCACGAACCCATGAAAATTCGTCATATTTACTTGGAAAATAAGTTTCAAATTATGACCTTAGAGTTTCGAGATGCGAACATATGTCATTGCATATTATTTTCCAATAACGAAATTATTTTCAACCAAAAAAGACTCTAGGGTGGAAATAGTGAAAAAATCCTCTGTTTTATGGAACTGACCCACAAACCAAGTTTTCCCTCGAACGCTATTTGCTCATGCGCATTGAGAACAGTCAAAGAATTACCTTGTAGAGAGAGATTTACTTCGTTTAGTTTTGAGAATACATCTGGAAGATATGCCAATTACTTAGCCACATGTCATCAGCTGATGTGCAGCGAAAAGATGGCGAAAAACACCACGTTCATAGTGTTTTAAATCCCTCTTTTGTTGCTGAGAGTAGAGTGGGAAGCCGTTAGACAGGTAGGGTAAATAAATTTCATGAATTGTCAGTACTGGGAGAAAAAGTGAAAGGTGATTGCCATGTGTCATTTCCAAACTCTGAGATTTTCAGCTATAGTGTGATATGCAATTCGCTTGAATTTTATTTTTTTCTTCTGTACTTTCTGAAGGACCACAAGGACAGACCTCGGGGACCACAGGTGGTCCGCGGACCATAGTTTGAGAAACGCTGTACTAGACTGTGATAACACTCTGCCTTCTGTATGTGTTCAGCCTTCACGTAAGCGGTCCGGGTTTGAGTCCGATGAGTTCACTAAGAGACACGGTGAGTGAAGGTTGTGTGCGTAGCAGATAAGCATCTGACCAGTGTTATAGTGAAACTTTCATTTACTTTTGTTTACATCACTACGTGATACTAACTTTGTTTTTTTTTGTCTACTTAAGTCTATTATTTCAAATTATTAACATTAATAATATAACCAACGGGAACAGTTTTATAATGTTATACTGTAAACATGTCAACATATAAACGTGTCAACACAATAAAAATCAACTTCGACCCCGCAGCAACAAGACCCGCAGCATTAGAAATTCACCACTGGCTTGTAAACTATATTGGTTTGAACATCGATCAAGTGGACACGGTACAACTTAACAGCAGAGAACGAGCAATTTATGTCAAGGTAATGTCTCCTGTTATATATGAAAATTTGTTACATAAATATCAACAACCCCAAGACTTTAGATATGAATCGGGCGAAATAACCAAAGTTACAATATCGGCGGCAGACACATATACGATAACAGTACGATGTTTTAATCTCCCACCGGAAGTACCTAACTCTATACTTACAGGAGTTCTTAGTAAATACGGAAAAGTGCTTGACATCAAAAATGAAAAATGGAGTACACAGTATCTATTACCAGTTAATAACGGAATCAAAGCAGTTAGAATGGAAATTAAAGATAATATTCCTGCCACTCAGAACATTGCCAATTATCAGGTATCCCTCTCATACCCAGGACAAGTTCAGACATGCTTCATTTGCCATGAATCAACCCATTTAAAAGAGCAATGTCCGAAACAACGCACTAGACTCCCCATACAACCCCGACATACTAAACTACTCATGAGTGACATCCTTCAATCACACTTAACTTCCCAGAGTAAAGAAGACACAGATAATATAAACATCTCACAAGAGACACACGCAATGGAAACTGAAAACAGTACGACTAAGAGAAAACACACCGCGGAACTGGACTTACAAGAAGAGACGGAATCTGGCTCGGAAGGAGAGGGAGAATCTGACGTATTACCAGTTAAAGACAAGATTAAACGTAAACAACATGACAACAAAGAAATTGTTTTGTTGACGATCGACCCACCAACGGGAAGATCAGCATACAAGTCGAACATCAGTGGCAATAATCATCCTGTAACGTCGAATGACAAGTCAATGGAAAAAATGGACACACTTTCATCATCAGGAATGATTCAAGAATCTACCCAGAATGACTTACAGCTAGAAACACAAGAAGGAAAAGAACGTGCACAGCAACAAGAACAATTGATTCCGGAATATAAGGTACTGTCTAAAGACGAAAAAGATAAAACAAAATGTCGACCACATCCTTATCAAGGATCGAGCAAAAACTACAAAGCTGAAAAAAAAGGATATTTTGACGCATGGTTCAACCAGTCTTATACCATAAACAACAAACAGGCTCATGTCACATGATTGTAATGTTCTTTAAGTTCAGTCTCGTATATATTCCATTAATGGCGATATTATTAAGAACTATCGCCACCATCAATGTAAATTGTATCAGAGAAAAACACAAACAG
The DNA here is from genome assembly GCF_040183065.1 of Periplaneta americana. NCBI lineage: Eukaryota > Metazoa > Arthropoda > Insecta > Blattodea > Blattidae > Periplaneta > Periplaneta americana. Next base: position 23,033,022 of record NC_091118.1, on the reverse strand, counting down.
ATTATGTTACGAGACTTTTTAGTACACAGTGATATCGATATTTTACTATTACAGGAGGTAAATACTGATAACCTTAGCTTTCTCGGTCCCAATTTTAATTATGTTGTAAACATTGACGAACACCAACGAGGAACCGCAATAGTTTATAGGAACGGAATCCATATTTCTACACAAGAACTGCATCCCAGTGGTAGAATAACATCAATCACAGCTGACGACACATTGATAATAAATACATACTAACCATCTGGAACAAATAAAAGGCAAGAAAGAGAGAATTTCATTAGAACCGAACTACCATATTTTTTCCGTCATAGGTACCATAAGTTAGTTTTTGGCGGAGACTTTAATTGTGTACTCAGTGCAAAAGATCAATCCGGAAATTATAATTTTTCGCCAGCGTTAGATACTATGGTCACACGACTTCATTTAAGAGATGCTTGGGAGCAGAAACATCCTTCTCAAACCAATTACACATTTCATCGTCAAAATATGGCTTCTAGAATTGACCGTTTTTACCTCACACAAGGAATGATACAATCCGTACGTCATATTTCTGTCCTTCCAATCCCATTCTCTGATCACGATAGTGTTATCATGAAATTAACCACTGACAGAGCGTTACCGTTATATGGTAAAGGATATTGGAAATTAAATTCTGCGCTCTTGAATGATGAAAATACAAGACGACAATTTCAAGAAGAACTGTATCAATTAAAACGTCGACAGGAAGTTAACAAAATTAAATTAACAGAAGGTGATATGTGGCAACAACTTATAAAACCCAAGATACAATCCTTTTTTAAATCTGTAGGGTATATGAACGCAAAAAACAGAAAAAATTCTCTTAACTTTTATTATAGTGTACTACAGGATTTGCATGCAAAACAATCTCAGGGAGAATGTGTCTACGCAGAAATGCAAGAAATTAAACACAAACTCTGTGCAATTCAAAAGAACGTGATGGAAGGTACGGCAATCCGAGCAAGACAATTATCAATGGCTGCAGAAGAAAGAAGTGCCCTATATCATATAGTAAAAGGAAAGCAACGAGGACAAATGCATTACATCACTAATTTAAAGAACACCAATGGAGACGACTTAAAAACAACAAAACAGTGTTTGAATGAAGCCAGGAACTATTACACACATCTGTACCAGAGGACTCCAACATCTGAAGAAGCTAGTAATTTTCTACTTCAGGGTGTAAAACATCACATCAATTTACATCAACACGATGCCATGGCACGACGAATAACTCTGCAAGAAATTGAGAGCGCATTAAAGCAAACAACAAGTAACACTGCTCCAGGTCCAGATGGGTTAACGTATAATTTTTATAAATCCTATTGGCAGTATGTTAAAGATTCATTGTTAGAAGCATTCAATGAAATTTACATTGAACATAAGATTCCCTTAGGTTTCACCGATGGTATCATAGTCCTAATTCCCAAACGATCTCCCAAGACCATTACAGATTTTCGTCCCATCTCTTTACTAAATACAGACTATAAACTTTTAATGAAAGTCATGGCCAATCGCTTAAAAGAAGTTTTACCCGACATCATTAAAATTGGGCAGACGTGTGGCATTCCTGGACGAAATATTTTCGAAAATTTGGCAACAGTACGTAATGCTATTACGCACTACCATATTCATCCTAACGAACAAACAGCTCTGATTTCTTTGGATTTCGAAAAAGCCTTTGACAACATCGACCATCAGTATATGTATCGAGTCCTGGAACGTTTCAATATTCCCGTAGTAATGCTAGACACAATTCGGGCTTTGTATGAAACAGCGCACTCAAAGATATCTGTTAATGGATATCTTACGACCCCAGTGAAAATAGAGAAAGGTATTCGACAAGGCTGCCCCTTATCAACTATACTTTTCGCTATTATTATGGAACCTTGTATTAGATCAATATATGATTATGTTTCAAGCATTAGTACCAACAAGAATCTACACACCGTACGAGCTTATGCTGATGACATCTCTTTTCTCATTCAAGATCCGAACCATATACATTCAATTAAAAAAATTTTGTCTTACCACATGGAAGCTTCAGGAGCAAAAATAAATTATTAAAAATCTTCCTTACTCCCTTTTGGTAAATGGCCCGTGGAAGCATCACTTATAAATATACCTACCCAAGAACAAATTAAAATTTTAGGCATTGTTTTCACACGCAGTCTTGAAGAAACACTAGAAATAAACTGGTCTAAGATAGTGGGTAAAGTAAAGGGCATTATGTTGCAACAGTTAAGTAGAAATTTAAATATAATACAAAGAATTTGGCATATAAATGCCATAGCCCTTGCAAAAATTTGGTACACAGCCAGAATTTTACCATTACCTGAAAAATTTGCCCAACAGATTGAACGAGCGGTAGGAGTCTACTTATGGAAAGGCCATCTCTATAAGGTTAACAGATTGCAGATCAGGATCGACTACAAGCAAGGAGGTCTTCGCCTCACGGCGGTCAGCAATAAAGCACAAGCGATAATGATGCGACACTTCATAACAACACTGCACGGACAAGGTGATCCAGAGGATGTAGCTTTCTGGAGCCATTACAACAACAATAATCACATTACCATAACCAAAGTTCCACATAGTTTCGCCAGAATATTCACACGTATGACAAATCTAGGTTTGACACATCCAAATAATATTAACATCACAACTAAGGATATATATACATATCTACAAAGACCTCAATACAAACTTCCATATATAATGGAAAAATTTCCCAATTTACATTGGTCCAATATATGGAGAAATGTCAATACCCCACACATACCACTTGACTGGAAAGAAAATGCATATTGTGTAGTGAATAACATCATCCCCACTGAAGAAAAAAAGTATAGTCACAACTTAACAGAATCACCGGCCTGTAAGAAGTGTGGTCACATTGGAACGCTACAACATCTCCTTACAAACTGTACGAACACAGCACCCATATGGAGGTGGACTAAACAGCAACTCAATAAAATAGATCCTCGCACGAACCCAAACGATCACCTAAAATTAATAAGATTTTTTGACATCGAAAATAAATCTACTCGATTTGTTCAACTTTGGCTAGCAATGGGTGTAAACTACTATATACTCAAAAACGAACACCACAGCCTGGCAGAATTGAAGACCTCTCTTAGTCAGAGTAGAAGAGCTTATGTTAACAAATTCGACAAGGAAAGTACAAGACAAAAACAGTTAATGGTGTTAGACCTGTGAACACGTTAAGTAGCCTACTCAAATGTGTCCTGTATCATCTTCCTTTGTGTTTCCAGTGGACAAGTGAAATATCTTTTAATGGTGCAAGGATTCAAATTTATGACATTACGGAATGTCACCACCACTGTGAAAAACTTAAAACAAGTTAATATGAAACTATAATTCGCTTCCAGATAAAAATCAATTCAGGGTATCTTGTGTGAACTCCTTTTGAACATTTTCTTGATTTTTCCTCTATATACCGCATTTAATAGTAATGTGATATAAAAATTTTAACTACAATCATGTAATCTTATTTGTATGACACTCCAAAAATGTAATTGGTGAATTGAATAAAATTATTTGTACATTAAAAAAAAAAATATCTGGAGGCCGTCTCCTCTATCCGCAACCTGAGGACGCGCCATGCCGTGGTGATAGGGACCCACAATACATGGAGTAATAAACTATAGTTAAGTTAAAAAAAAAAAAAAAGTCCCGGTCAGACCTGGAATTTTTAATCGAAAAATCTATAATGACTAGAGCTTGGATGTTTAGGCATTTATAACAGTTAAAATAGACAGGCAAAAAGGCAATAAAAACGTAAAAAAAGGCAAAATAATCTTCGAAAAAGGCATTATATATTTTAAAAAGGCATAATATATTTCAGCAATAAATTTAAATATCAACATAACTCACATTTTACTTCGTAGGTGACACATGTTGACTTATGAAATGCTTTTTGTGCGAGATCGTGCGTATTTGCTTGTTTTCCGCACAGAACCAATACGCGGTAAGTGTGAAATACCACATTCAGTATTCCCAACGTAACACACATAACAATTTCCCTCTTCTTACCGCTTAAGCGCGACATTCATTTTACTGCTTTAGGCTTTTAACATATTATTTTTAGAGACGTTTAACATAGTAATAATTATAAATTGGAAACTTACCACTGCAATTTCACCTAAATTGCAATGTTAATTATTGTTTTTAAATATTTGCAAAAATTAAGTCAAGTCTACTACTCCACGAAACTTATTGCATTCCTGATACAAGTAACATTAAGGAAGCCATGAAAAAATCAACAAGATTCCAGATGCCGATGTTATTACTGCAATATGTTATATAAATAATATTGTTAAAATATTAAAATGAAAAATAAATCATTACATAACCTTACCGTTTGTTTTAAGTTCGCATTTATAGACTGGGGGAAAAAAAAGACAGACGTATATCACGGCCTGCTAGAGTATAGTAAACACAGAAAACATTTTACAGCAACAATGTTGAAGAAAGATATTTTGGTGTTCCGAAGTTGGCGTCATTAAACAGAAACCAACATGGAGATTTCATTGCAACTAATTAGAAATTCGTCTTTCAGGTATGTAATAAACGGTCTTCGCACAAAATAATGTACGATACACGAGCGGTATGTTTGTTTTCTTGTTCTCGGAAATTAAAAAAAGCTCAACTACGTTTCGCTTTTTCAATCTTTTCCTCGAACATGAAAACGTCAACATACCGCTCTTGTAACGTATTTATACTATTTTCGTGATTAACTGTCTTTTGACAAACCTTACATAACAAAACTGTTCCATCGGTTGAAAACACATAAATAAATAAAATATTAGTTAACTTTCCAATTTTGTGAACGTAATAATAATGTAGTTAAACTAAATTAGCATTTTTCTAGATATGAAATATCACTTCTTAGCCATCGATATGCTAAACTGTGATTTTAATTTTTTTACATAATCTATACTAATAAATTATCATTTCTATTACTGTATTGTATTTGTATTTCTGGTGGTGTGAAAGAGAAGGCATCATGGCCTTAACTGCACCAGAGCAAATAAATAAATAAAAAATAAATACATATATAAATAAAAATAAATAAATAAACAAATAAATAAACAAACCTTAATTTTTCTAGTAATTCTCGCTTTTGCAATAATAATCAGTATAACATAATTATAATTAACTCTCCTGAAACCAAAAGTCGCATTTTTGAAATTTTTGTTTGTATATCTATCTGTCTCTATGTTTATTACCTTTTCACGCGATACTGGCAGGATGATTTCTATGAAAATTGGTATGTATATAAATTGCGTTGGATCCCACTTAAAATTTAGGCTATATGACTTTCAAAATACTTTCTTTAAAAGGGGGACTATAAGGTGGACTGAAGTCAATAAAAAGAAATATCTAGCTTATTATTGATTTTTTTAATGTTAGGCTTACATTACAAACGTTTCTTTAAAAAAATGTTCCGGCAAGATTTATTCTATGCTGAATTTCGATAGGTTTGATATTCAACGAGATATATGAATTTTAAAATAACAAATATGGAAATATGGATATTAACCGATAGTAGAAGCTCAATTCAACATCCTCAGAATTATCATGAACTTTATGACAGCTTATCTACAAATATAGTTAAACATCTACAGGTCCTTTCCAAATCAGCAGAAATATATCTACAGTACAGTGGATCCCATCACACGTTGGAATATTAGGAAATGAAAAGGCTGACACCTTAGCTAAAGAAAGCTGTGAACTAAGAAAACCAATCAAAAATACACTCACATATATTGAAGTATTCTCCAAATGTAAAAGAAGAAGCAAACACAATTTGGAAGCAGCCACCGCAACATTAATAGTACAAAGAACAACATCCAGGAACTGCCATTAACTGCCAACTCAAACGAAAAACATGAACAGCAATAACGAGATTGAAAACTGGACATACAAAATATATGAAGATAGTTGCATCACAGAAGATCTTCCCAATATGCACAAAATGGAACATAGAACAAGCTTCATCATCTCACATCTTATCATGTTTAGGGCTTACCCCTGATTACATCTATTCGGACCCAAAGAAGGTCGGACTCCTGCTGGAACAACATAATCTCATGTACTTGGTCTAAGGACCTTGGGATAAGGAAGAAGAAGAAAAATAACAATGTTTTTTTTTTTTATATCAGTGCCGGTTCAGTTCCAAAACTTTCCTAATGGCATATTCTAGAATGAAGTTAAAAAATAAAGATGATAATGCATCTCCTTGCTTTAGCCCACAGTGAATGAGAAAAGCATCAGACAAAAACTGGCCTATACGGACTCTGCAGTACATTTCGCTGGGACACATTTTAATTAATTGAACAAGTTTCTTGGGAATAACAAATTCAATATATTCATAAAATAAAAGTTAATTTAATACAATATCTAAAGTTTCGTTTGACTATTTAAAGATCTCCCGTTTCTTTGGCACTAGAGATGGCCGATATTTCACAAACCGATATTTTGTCACAGGTATTTTTTTTTTTGTCACAGATAAACCTGTGACTGATGACGCGAAATATCTGTGACAAAATATCGCTATCGAAATCTGCTCCGTATTCAGTATTCTGTGACTGATATTTTCTCCTCTACGTCGTGAGTTTGCGCATGATACAATAACAGCAATTGGGCGGTACAATTTAAATAATAATAATAATAATAATAATAATAATAATAATAATAATACCATTGGTTACCAGTACTTTATTTTATGTAAAATCCTGTCTGATCAACTGTTTTGTTTTGTAATTATTTTCCATTGTTTTTCCGAATACTTATGTTTCATTAATTTTTATTCTATAACTCAATATTATAATGTTAATGCACGACTTAAAATAATTTATCCATTTTATATATACAATAAGAAGGATCAATTTTTAAAACGATTAGAATAATCACATAACCTCAATTTCTCCATACCCAACTACATTTAAAAATTATCAAATGATTCACTATCTACAATAAACCTCTTGGTACATGAGGTTAACTTTCGACATGTTACTGTTTAGTTAGGTAGGTATTTATCTGTTAATGGCACATGTACATAATTTATTTGTTGGATTTTCCCATATAAATCACTGATGTGTGGTGTGTATAGAGAAATCGTATTCACATTTCATTGGTTTTTAATATTTCCTGTTAATTTTTATCGGTGTGACAAAATATCGGTGTAATCCATGCATATTGTGCTTACTTATCGATATAAAATATCGGTGTGACAAAATCACCGATAAAAGTCACAGATATTTAGTTGTCACAGTCACAGTTGTCACAGATACTTGAAAATATCGTTTAAGCTCATCTCTATGTAGCACACCCTGTAGGCTACATTAATAATCAGCAGATCTATTATATTTGTCGCTTAACATCACTAAGAGAGCGGGGAAAAAATAGTTGAAATGACAGCAGCGGAAAAAATACAATAGAATGTTGACAAGATAATTCCGTAGTTCCATCCAGCTTGACATGGGTCACAGAGTTGAGTTATTCGACCGTTATATTACTACAATTAAAATCCATTAACTAATATTAACGGTCTAAATTAGTAATAACTTTTATCATTTTAATGAACGTTGGACTACAGTAAAAAGGAGTGAATTTCTCGGACTGTTTGCTCACGCACTCTCGTTCTGACATCCGTGATGTGGACTTTGAGCGGTTTGCTTGATAGCTGATGAAACAATCTCAGGTAGTGCAGGGTTCAACGACGGCGATAGCCCAGAGGTTCATTCCAATGACGAAGAGCTCTGCTTGTGTTTTTTCCCTTTGTTCGATAACTTTTAGAGGAGTCCATGACCGCAGATAAAACATTTGGTTCAGATCGCTTCAAAATAACAACGGCGCAACTTGCTTTATACTTCCGTAGGAAGACAATCGCGTGCAAGAATGTGTAGGATGTAATCGAAAGCTAATAGTTTTTAGAAAAATACAGTAATTTTATAGAAGTTATCTCTCATTCATACGCCATAATCCTGAACTTCAGTCAGTTTATAGAAGTTATCTCTCATACATACACCGTAAACCTACACTTCAGTAAGTTTATAGAAGTTATCTCTCATACATACACCATAAACATGAACTTCAGTAAGTTTATAGAAGTTAACTCTCATGCATACACCACAATCCTGAACTTCAGTAAGTATATAGAAGTTATTTCTCATACATACACCATTTATAGAAGTTTCCACTCATACATAAACCATAATCCTGAACTTCAGTAAGTTTATAGAAGTTATCTCTCATACATACATCATAATCCTGAACTGCAGTAAGTTTATAGAAGTTATCTCTCATATATACATCATAATCCTGAACTTCAGTAAGTTTATAGAAGTTATCTCTCATACATACACCATAATCTGAACTTCAGTAACTTTATAGAAGTTATCTCTCATACATACACCATAATCTGAACTCCAGTAAGTTTATAGAAGTTATCTCTCATACATACACCATAATCTGAACTCCAGTAAGTTTATAGAAGTTATCTCTCATACATACACCATAATTCTGAACTCCAGTAAGTTTATAGAAGTTATCTCTCATACATACACCATAATCTGAACTCCAGTAAGTTTATAGAAGTTATCTCTCATACATACACCATAATTCTGAACTCCAGTAAGTTTATAGAAGTTATCTCTCATACATACACCATAATTCTGAACTCCAGTAAGTTTATAGAAGATATCTCTCATACATACACCATAATCTGAACTTCAGTAACTTTATAGAAATTATCTCTCATACATACACCATAATTCTGAACTCCAGTAAGTTTATAGAAGTTATCTCTCATACATACACCATAATTCTGAACTCCAGTAAGTTTATAAAAGTTATCTCTCATACATACACCATAATTCTGAACTTCAGTAAGTTTATAGAAGTTATCTCTCATACATACACCATAATCTGAACTTCAGTAACTTTATAGAAGTTATCTCTCATACATACACCATAATTCTGAACTCCAGTAAGTTTATAGAAGTTATCTCTTATACATACACCATAATTCTGAACTCCAGTAAGTTTATAGAAGTTATCTCTCATACATACACCATAATTCTGAACTCCAGTAAGTTTATAGAAGTTATCTCTCATACATACACCATAATTCTGAACTCCAGTAAGTTTATAGAAGTTATCTGTCATACATACACCATAATCTGAACTTCAGTAACTTTATAGAAGTTATCTCTCATACATACACCATAATTCTGAACTCCAGTAATTTTATAGAAGTTATCTCTCATACATACACCATAATTCTGAACTCCAGTAAGTTTATAGAAGTTATCTCTCATACATACACCATAATTCTGAACTGCAGTAAGTTTATAGAAGTTATCTCTCATACATACACCATAATCTGAACATCAGTAACTTTATAGAAGTTATCTCTCATACATACACCATAATCTGAACTTCAGTAACTTTATAGAAGTTATCTCTCATACATACACCATAATTCTGAACTCCAGTAAGTTTATAAAAGTTATCTCTCATACATACACCATAATTCTGAACTCCAGTAAGTTTATAGAAGTTATCTCTCATACATACACCATAATTCTGAACTCCAGTAAGTTTATAGAAGTTATCTCTCATACATACACCATAATTCTGAACTCCAGTAAGTTTATAGAAGTTATCTCTCATACATACACCATAATCTGAACTTCAGTAACTTTATAGAAGTTATCTCTCATACATACACCATAATCTGAACTTCAGTAACTTTATAGAAGTTATCTCTCATACATACACCATAATTCTGAACTCCAGTAAGTTTATAGAAGTTATCTCTCATACATACACCATAATTCTGAACTCCAGTAAGTTTATAGAAGTTATCTCTCATACATACACCATAATTCTGAACTCCAGTAAGTTTATAGAAGTTATCTCTCATACATACACCATAATCTGAACTTCAGTAACTTTATAGAAGTTATCTCTCATACATACACCATAATCTGAACTTCAGTAACTTTATAGAAGTTATCTCTCATACATACACCATAATTCTGAATTCCAGTAAGTTTATAGAAGTTATCTCTCATACATACACCATAATTCTGAACTCCAGTAAGTTTATAGAAGTTATCTCTCATACATACACCATAATCTGAACTTCAGTAACTTTATAGAAGTTATCTCTCATACATACACCATAATCTGAACTCCAGTAAGTTTATAGAAGTTATCTCTCATACATACACCATAATTCTGAACTCCAGTAAGTTTATAGAAGTTATCTCTCATACGTACACCATAATTCTGAACTCCAGTAAGTTTATAGAAGTTATCTCTCATACATACACCATAATCTGAACTTCAGTAACTTTATAGAAGTTATCTCTCATACGTACACCATAATTCTGAACTTCAGTAAGTTTATAGAAGTTATCTCTCATACATACACCATAATCTGAACTCCAGTAAGTTTATAGAAGTTATCTCTCATACATACACCATAATCTGAACTTCAGAAAGTTCATAGAAGTTACATCTCATACATATATCATAATCCTGAACTTCTTTTAAGTACAACTATGTCTTTCTTCTCACTTGTATTGAGGGCTAACTTGGAAATTGACAATCACATAAAAATGCAAACCCTTCTCCTTGTTCTCCATGTCTTCCTCTTGTTTTTCAATTCTCCTTGTTTTCCTTGTCTTACCCCTCTTCTCTTGACTTCCTCCTCTTCTCGTTGTCTCCCTCGTATCTCCCTGTCTTTCCCCTGTTCTTCATGTCTTCCTCTTGTTCTCCTTGTATTCTCATTCTGCCCCTTGTCTTGCTCTTATTTTTTTTTCGTTTTCTTCTTGTTTTCATTGTTATTCTTGTATTTTAATTTACATATTACGTGTAAAACGTTAGTTAAAATGAAATATTTACGGGGCTATATTTTATAGCGTATATTGGCTTTGGCTTTCAACCAATCGGAGATCAGTGACGTCATATTGTTTAGCTACGTGGCTAATGAAAAAGACAGGCTTCGGCACGAATCGAAGTCGCGTGGTTATCATGGTCTAGTCATGGCCATCTTGACAATCACCTAATATAAATACATGTTCAAAGTTCTAAAAAACAAAGGAACTGCTATATTAAACTCATGTTAAACGTGCATTTATATATTAACTTGTTCAATGTTGGCCATGTTATGACTAAGAATGTGACGTCATGCCCGGTCCTTCGCTTGGATATACATTAGCTCTTCTTGAACCACAGAGTATTCCAGTTCGAAACCAATAATTATATTAAAGAAAACTGGACTTGTAAAGACAAATTCTAGTGTAGGAAAAGTGAAGATTTGCCAAACGGTCTTACTGAACTTAAAACACCGCAAACACAAATATTTTTTGGGATGAGTGCCACATTATTTCATTTTTTATGTAAGCAATGTTGGCATAAGAGCAGATTGACCTCTCGTGGCCTCATCTCGCAACTACGTCAATCGCGACCCTGTAAACTTCTTAATTGGTCTTCATTAGTCCAATTAGGAACATTTTACCAACATCTCTGGAGTCTTTTAATGATTGTACGGATATTTCACTTCAGAAAAAGTTGGGTTTCAAATACTCAACCTCACCTGGGGTTACTCAGCTGCGGACTGTAGAGTTCGGCATTCGATTATGGATTGTGAGACGTGTACCGATTTCGGAGGGTTGTGCACCATTATTGTAAGCATGGACGTGTGAGAATGAGAATCTTGTATTCCGTTATGTTGAAGAATGGATAATCCAGGGGACGTGAGGGATTATGTGTACAGCACCAAATATTATCCAATCGCTCTTGTTTTCCATGAACAAGGAGCTTAATATATGTATTGATTTATTTATTTATCTATTTATTTATTTATTTATTTATTTATTTATTTATTTATTTATTTATTCATTTATTCATTCATTCATTCATTCATTCATTCATTCATTCATTCATTTATTTATTTATTTATTCATTTACTTATTTATTTATTCATTTAGTTATTTATTTATTCATTTATTTATTTATTTATTTATTTATTTATTTAAGGATATGCTGATTTTAAATAAAATCTTTTATTTATAAGTATAATTTTATAGTCATCTTCTAAGATTTTATTTTATAATTGATAATCAACCGTGCTTAATTATTACACTTTATTTTTATAACAATATTCATATTTAATTAATTATATTTCTTTGCTATTAATTTCCGGATCCTCGTGGTCATCCTTAATTAAGGCCGGATGTTTTTTCGCTATCTCTCTTATTTATTTATTTATTTATTTATTTATTTATTTATTTATTCATTCATTCATTCATTTATTTAAAGATCTATAGCGATGGGATAATGAAATGAAAAATAATCACTTATTCAATTGAGCCGTTCAGAGCAGAAGTGGTGTAAGTCAAAATCGGGTAGTGAGGTTTAAAGTAAATATTCTGTAAAATACAGCGCTAAGTAGCAATTAATATTAAATTTATTTAAACTATTAGTAGTCAGTGGATAGCACGAAGGGCATATTAATTGCTACTTTGCGCTGTGTTTTACAGAATTTTGCTTGAAACCTCACTACCCTATTTTGACTTACACCATTTCTGCTCTGAAGGACTCAATTATTTTTTTTATCATTCGATTATATTGAAAATGTTTAAAAAACTAATTATTTTTGTAATGAAGACAAGCGATTGTTTTCCGGAAAAAATAAAATTATTACTTTTTTTTTTAGAATGAAAAAATTGTGCATGAAAGTAACTTAATATATCTACTTTCACGATATATTGATTCTTGATCATATAATTTTAAGTGTTTTAGCTCATTTTCCCTCATTTCATAGTTTAAACTACAATATTATCTAGTACAGTTCAAATGAGATATAACACCAGTGCTTTCAACTGTCAAATGACAATATTATAATATTCTTATGTTTTTTTTTTAATTTGGTTATTTAACGACGCTGTATCAAATACTGGGTTATTTAGCGCCGATGAAATTGGTGATAGCGAGATGAGGCCGAGGATTCGCCATTATCTGACTTTCGACTTACGTTTGGGAGAAACCTCGGAAAAAAGCCAACCAGGTAATCAGACCAAGAGGGAATCGAACGCACGGCCGAGCACAATTCGTCTGCATAGTTATAGCATGAATGGCCGTACAGGCTCGTGCGAAGGATCTTATGTACAGTACATGAGTTTGTATAATAATTGTGTATCAATAAATGCACTTCATTCATTCATTCATTCATTCATTCATTCATTCATTCATTCATTCACTCACTTACTCACTCACTCACTCACTCACTCACTCATTCACTCACTCATTCATTCACTCACTCATTCATTCACTCACTCATTCATTCACTCACTCATTCACTCACTCACTCACTCATTCATTCACTCACTCATTCACTCACTCACTCATTCATTCACTCATTCACTCACTCATTCATTCACTCATTCATTCATTCACTCATTCATTCATTCATTCATTCACTCACTCACTCACTCACTCACTCATTCATTCACTCACTCACTCATTCACTCATTCACTCACTCATTCATTCACTCACTCATTCACTCACTCACTCATTCATTCACTCATTCACTCACTCATTCATTCACTCATTCATTCATTCATTCACTCATTCATTCATTCATTCATTCATTCACTCACTCACTCACTCACTCATTCACTCATTCACTCACTCATTCATTCACTCACTCATTCATTCACTCATTCATTCACTCACTCATTCACTCACTCACTCATTCACTCACTCACTCATTCATTCACTCACTCATTCATTCACTCACTCGTTCACTCACTCATTCACTCACTCACTCATTCATTCATTCACTCACTCATTCAGTTGGCCAAAAAGAGGGAACAAAATTAGAAATACTCTATTTTCGGAAATACATAACATTAATTTATAATGAATACACTGTTGGAAAGAGTAGACTTTAAAGATGAGCAGGACTTTTTATTATGTTTTTTTGAGGCTCAATTAAAAATCTCATGGAGGTCAATACACAATGATGCGAAAAATGTGGTTTTGAAGACAATTCATTAACTTCAAAATGCAGAAACTGAAGTTGGTAAAATTAATAATTAATGATCTTTCAAATAATCAAAATTAAAAATGATGCTCTATGTGAACGCCATTTGCCCGCACAGCCATTTGTAGGCGTCTTCTCCATTGTCCAATAGCACTGGATATCTGTCTTTAATCTAACCGGTCCCAACATTTAAGAAGGCGTTGTCTTAAATATTACGAATTATTCTTGTTTTGTAGTAAACTGCTTTTTGTAGTTGAGTCCATACAAAATAGTCCATAGGATTAAGATCTCGTTTGAAACTCCAGCAGAAACCATTAGAGAACCTGAGAAATGCGATCTTTCACGCAATAATCTCTCAGGAGGATATCATGTCCGTATCTTGCTAATCAATCGTTGTACACTTGAAACAGACCATTCTCGCTGAGCGCAGTTCCTTACAATTTGACGGGCAGATAAATTATCATATTGGTGCGAATGTTTAATGAAAATCTTGTCTTCGTTCGTTAAGCGACCCGTTATTCACAAAATGAGAACTCAAAACGGAAGAAAACAAATGATGATAGCACAACAAACGGCTTGGCCTGCTGAACTCGTAAGGCCATAATGCTTAGTTCGGCATAAACGATCGATTTTGCACTGCCATACAAAAAATGAAAATAATAAATAAATAAGATGAAATTCAAGAAACACAGAGGATAACTTAACTTTTCACACTTTTTTTTCTTATCTTTATGTCATTGTTATTCTACTTCGAGTAGAACCGGAATCACAGAAATTATACGATTTCCATGACATCTTTAGATAGCTTTCTTTTAATTTTCCTCCATTTTAAAATTGATATTTACCAGTTTGAGTATATAATCACAGTCTACTATATACAGTCACGAAGCTTGAGTTTTGAGGGTGCTAGAAACAATAGACTGTGCCGGTACTGTTTCGCATTGTCTGTAATGAGGCGATATTAGCGATCCTAGTGGTGAACAACTATCTAATGTATGCATATTTACTACGTATTGAGCTTCGTGACTGTATATACTAGACTGTGATATAATGTTATTTAAGACATACACCGCTGTGGAGTAACGGTTAGCATGTCTGATCTTGAAATGAGTGGACCCGGATTCATATTCTGGTTGGGACAATTGACCTGGTTGAGATTTTTTTCGGGGTTTTTCCTCAATCCAATAAGTGTAAATCCTGGATAACTTTCAGCGCTGGCATTATCAGCTTCATTTTACTTAGACGCGAGATAATCATCGCAGTTGATGAAGCGTCGTAAAATAAACCAATTAAAAAAAGAGAGGGACACATTGAGAGCAAGTAATATTATCTGTTCTTTGTTTGTTGACATTGCTTCTCTTGTAAAAAAATAAGACGATCAACATAACTTTTCGTTTCTTTTTTGTTTTATATTCTACTGGAATAGCACAAATCTATCATTATGTGATATTTATTACTGTAGCTTTGATTTTTTTATGATATGCGACATGTGCCACTTTAGCAATTGAAGTTTGTTCATTGCCTTAACTGAATCACTTCTTGTTTTATAGGAAGTAACCTTTTTCCTCTGGACTTTGGAACAATGTGTAAATATTCTAAAAAAATATACTACAAGTCATAGCTTGTGTGTGGCCATCTGTGCAATTGACACAAGTGTGAACTGTTTAGGGAATCTTTTATCTCTAATACTAAAATACATATCGCATACACAGCCACAAATAGAACGGATACTGGATCCAATCCCGAAAGGACTAAACAACCTAAGAGGTTTTTGTGCATGCGCGGGCGTTTGTGTGTTTGACTGTACCTTGACTGAGCGGTGACACGCTGATCTTCCATCTAGGAGCCCCAGGTTTTTTCCCCGGCTATGCCATGATGGAATTTATTGTGGACAAAGCAGACTTTGTAGTGGTTTTTTCTCAGAGTACTCCCGTTTCCCTTTTTAATCGCACCGATACTGCACCTAACCCTCATTTCATCTATCATGTCAATGGCTAAGAAGTGATAATAATAATAATATAATAGTACATTATGCAACGAGCCTATAATGATAGTGATTAAGAAGCGAGTATGGATGTTTATGAAACTCGCTTGCGCTCGTTTCATAATTTTCATACGAGCTTCTTAATTATCATTATAGGCGAGTTTCATACGACTTTTTATGCTCGACCATATTTCTAACTTGAAATTACAGTATTCAGATTTATACATTTTATTTGTATCTGACAAGATCGGAAGTGACCTTGTTCTAGGTCGTGAATTGTGAGATGTCCGCAGACGCGAAAGTATTGATTTTTTTCGAGGAACAATAATGTCATTGACCTTGTGTAATCCGTTAAACTTGGTATAACTTTGATTATTGAATTCGACATTGAAAAACGAGATGACAAATTGAATTTGTTTGAATATTATTTACAATTAACGCTAATTATTATAGTAACAGAACATAACCTTCTGCGACAGTATTGGATTTCCAGCCTCCGTGACTTTTCGCTAATTCTCTTTCGATTGCATATCCGAGAATAATCGATACTTGCGGTTTTATAACGGTACAAAGCTGACTCGTTATTGGCTGAACACCTGTAAGCTGAGTTGTCATTGGCTGAAAACACCTGAACTTTAATGAGTAGGTGTACTTTAATGACATGCATTAAAGGATTGCTACCAGGTGTATAATTACTACATTTCGGCATGGTCGAGCATAAAATACATTTTAGGGTCTTATTAATAACTATATCATTTGCAGACATAAATTCCACAGAGTTAAAAAAATATAGTTCATAATCTCGACTTCAGAGCTGTAATTTGTTGTCGAAAGACCTGCATTGAATTGTATCCATACAATACGTCCTTACTCATTGCTTTGGTTATAGTTACAAATAGGCCTACTACTATTTGTGGGTGGAGCAGCCATATAAGTACAAATATTATTGTCATAAACTTAAACTTTTTATATCATTATTAAATACGAGTATTCAGAATATAATCTAAATTAATGTTAAATTGTAGTGTTCCTGAAAATGCGTTGCGTCAGTACCCAGTAAATGTTGTAGCTCAGTCGAAAGAACGTCGGAATTTAGATGGTAACGTCTGAGGTTCAAATCCTCGTCACTCATTTTTATTACATTGTTACAGGATAGTAGTATAATGTAACAATATAAAAAGAAAGAACTAATACTAGAATTATGCAGCGGTATTGTTCCAAATCTAACATTAAATTTATATTATTTAACTTATATCGCTAAAGAACGATAACAGAATACAAATCATAACTTCAATATTATTTATATCGCTAACAAATGATAACAATGTAAAATGATAACTTGAGCAAGCTTCGAACTCATAACTTTCCAATCATTATGCAAGCACTCTACTGCTGCTCTTACTTACTTACTGGCTTTTAAGGAACCCGGAGGTTCATTGCCGCCTACACATAAGCCCCCCATTGGTCCCTATCCTGAGCAAGATTAATCCAGTCTCTATCATCATATCCCACCTCCCTCAAATCCATTTTAATATTATCCTCCCATCTACGTTCCGGCCTCCCCAAAGGTCTTATTCCCTCCGGCCTCGCAAGTAACACCCTATATGCATTTCTGGATTCGCCCATACGTGCTACATGCCCTGCCCATCTCAAACATCTGGATTTAATGTTCCTAATTATGTCAGGTGAAGAATACAATGCGTGCAGTTCTGCGTTGTGTAACTTTCTCCATTCTCATGTAACTTCATCCCTCTTAGCGCCAAATATTTTCCTAAGCACCTTATTTCCAAACACTCTTAATCTCTGTTCCATACAGAACAAGCGGTAATATAACTGTTTTATAAATTCTAACTTTCACCTGTGTTGAGAGCAGACTAGATGACAAAAGCTTCTCAACCGAATAATAACAGGCATTTCCCATATTTATTCTGCGTTTAATTTCCTCCCGAGTGTCATTTATATTTGTTACTGTTGCAAGGTATTTGAATTTTACCACCTCTTCAAAGGATAAATCTCCAATTTTTATATTTACATTTCGTACAATATTCTCGTCACGAGACATAATCATATACTTTTTCTTTTCTGAATTTACTTCCAAATTCCTGCTTTACTTCCTTCAAGTAGAATTACCGTGTTTTCCCTAATCGTTTGTGGATTTTCTCCTAACTTATTCACGTCATCCGCATAGACAAGCAGCTGATGTAACCCGTTCAATTCTAAACCCTCTCTGTTATCCTGAACTTTCCTAATGACATATTTTAGAGCGAAGTTAAAAAGTAAAGGTGATAGTGCAGTACATCCCCTTGCTTTATCCCGCAGTGAATTGAAAAAGCATCAGATAGAAACTGACCTATACGGACTCTGCTGTAAGTTTCACAAAGGCACATTTTAATTAATCGAACTAGTTTCTTGGGAATACCAAATTCAGTAAGAATATTATATAAAACTTCTCTCTTAACCGAGTCATATGCCTTTTTGAAATGTATGAATAACTGATGTACTGTACCCTTATACTCCCATTTTTTCTCCAGTATCTGTCGAATACAAAAAATCTGATCAATAGTCGATCTATTACGCCTAAAACCACACTGATGATCCCCAATAATTTCATGTACATATGGAGTTAATCTTCTCGGAAGGATATTCGACAAAATTTTGTAGGACGTCAACAAAAGTGATATTCCTCGAAAGTTACTACAGTTAGTCTTGTCCCCCTTCTTAAAAATGGGTATCATGCTACTACTATAAAAAAATAGCACAAATAATACCAAAAAAAGCTAACAGGTTTTTAATAAGAGACCAGCAGTTGAATTAATATTTCAAAGCAAAATAAATAAATGAATTTTATGCAATAAACGAATTTTTGCTTATAAATAGCAGCAAAATTCAGATATCCCATTCTTGATTTTTTTTTCGAGTTAAATTAGCTTGCCATCAACAGATTTGTGCAAATATCTCATTTTATTCAAATTGTCGGTTCGTCTGTTATTGCGTAACTTCGTCCAATTGATCATGATTATCAACTGTCAGATACTTGACGATAATCTTAGACCTGACGTCTGGGGAGTCCGCGAGTGGTAACAGCGAACGTGCTGCTATCTTCAAGGTGAAGGTAGTCCGCTACGACTATGGACTGTGATCTGGAGTTCAAAGTCTGCTCCACACCTACTTTCGAGTATGTACACATTTCCTGCCAATGACTCACTGCGTAATCCAGGTAACGAAGAGACTTGTATGACTCGTGTGTTGAAAACGTACGAAATATTGGATATTTCCTCGAACATTCCTTCCCCAAAGCCCTCTTAAGCTCCCTATCTTGAACACTTATCGTTTCTCCACACACTTACAAATGGCTTTTAGATAATCCGAAGATTCATTGCCGCCCTCACATATAGGGTTACCACGAGAAGAAATTCTATAGAGGACATGGAATCTATAGGCTACTAATAATAAATCTGTAACCCGAAATTTTTCTGGTAATTTTCGATTTTCAAAAAATAATTGGTGTTAACATATATAATTAATCATCCTGAAGCCAAAAATCGCTTTTTTGAAATTTTTGTTTATATTTCTGTGCATCTGTCTGTCTGTCTGTCTGGACGTTTGTTACCTTTTCACGCGATGGCTGAACCGATTTAAATGAAAATTGGAATATAAATTAAGTTCGTTGTAACTTAGAAATAAAGCAGAGGTTAAGGCTGCTAATAGAGCTTACTTCGCCTTAAGAAAATTACTTTGTTCAAGAATTTTATCTCGTACCACAAAGATAACTATCTATAAAACACTTATAAGACCTGTACTAGCATATGCTGCTGAGACATGGTCCCTAACAAAAAACGACGCTGGAAATTTGGATGCCTTTGAGAGGAAGATACTCCGTAAAATAATTGGCCCAGTATTCGAGAGAGGAAGATGGAGAAGGCGATATAATAATGAGTTGTATTTCATCTATAAAGATCCGCCTATTAGAAGAATAGTAAAAGCAGCAAGATTAAGGTGGGCTGGGCATGTGGCACGGATGAATGACGTAGAAATTCTTAACAGGATATTAAATGGAAATCCTGGGGGCCAAAGAAGCCGTGGACGACCAAGAATAAGATGGCTGGATGGAGTTGAGGAAGACATATGTAAGATGAGATACAGGAATTGGAAAGCAATTTCGCAGGATCGAGACAACTGGCGGAAAATCGTGGAAGAGGCCAAGGTTCACAATGAGCTGTAGCGCCAAGAAAGAAGAAGAGAAGTAACTTAGATTATAGGGTATATGGCATTCAAAATACTTTATTAAAATGGTGGTTATAAGGGGGTCTTAAGTAAATAAATCGAAATATCTCCCTTATTATTGATATATATGAAAAATATTACACAACAAAAGTTTCTTTAAAAACGATTTCCGATAAGTTTTATTCTATGCAAAATTTTGATAGGACTGATATTACTATGATGTACCGAAGTACGTAATATTTCCGTGCAGGAAGTCTCCATTACCATATGGCGAGATAATTCCCGTTTTAAAACAACGATGCTTTTTATATCACGGCCAGGCAGATTAAAATACGAGTAATAAAGGTAAAACAAATGACTATGCATTTATTTAAGGCGGCCTTGGAGTCCTTGGACAACAATCGGTTTAATATACGGATGATATAATAATATACTAATATTATTATATTATAAAGAGAGAGTATTTATGTGTTTGTATGAGGCAATCTCAGGAAATTATTTAATATATTTAAATAATTCTTTCATAATTGGAAAGTGCAGTTCCTTTTGATGGACGTAGGCTTTGTCATTATAGAAGCTCATGAGTGAATCCAGTACACAAATACAGTAGCGTGCAAATTAATCCGAACAACGTAATTACTTATGCAAAAACACTCAAACGGGATAAAAAAAGGATCTAACACATACCTCAGTAATCTATGTGGCCTCCCTTGTTCCTAATAACAGCTCTGAGACGATTTGGCATGGATTCCACTAATTTCCCACAAATATTCATTTCTTCATCGCGAAACCATACATCAATTAGGGCAGAAATCATCTTCTCCTTTGTAGAACAATCCATTTTTTGCATTCTTCTATTGCAAATTGACCACAAGTTCTCAATGGGGTTGAAGTCGGGTGAGTTGCCTGGCCAGGGGAGTACCTGAATATTCTTCTTGTTGAAGAATTCTGTAGTTTTTCGAGACGTATAGCATGGTGCCAGGTCTTGTTGGAACACACCTCTCCATCCGGAAATGATTTTTGCAGCTGGGGTACGATTCTGGTTTCCAATAAGTGAATATATTTGTCAGAATTCATCATTCCCTTGATAGGTATTAATGCTCCAGGCCCATCATATGTAAAACAACCCCAAAACATTACTTTAGGGGGGTATTTGGGTGCTTGTTGGAGATGAGCTGCTGTTACTTTTTCGGATCCTTTCCGTACGTAAGAAACACGGTGGCCGTGGACCTCGAAATGAAACTCATCGGAAGAAGTACATTCTTCCAGTCATTTACTGTCCAGTGTTGATTTAATTTTGCCCACATTAAGCGTTTTTTGCACATAACAGGGGTTAGCAGTTGCTTCTTAATAGGCTTACGAGCCCTTCGTCCAGCTTCCAAAAGCCTACGCCGCACTGTTGTGACGTGAATATTCGCCCCAGTGGTAGCCATTAACTCGCGGGTTAAGTCGACAGCAGTTAGTCTAGGATTTAATTTACTTTTCCTGACAATTAAACGATCATCTGCGGGTGAAGTCTTCCTTTTCCGGCCATAGTTTCCTTTTTTCTGGGGTGTGGTGGATCCAGTCTCCCTGTATCGTTTTATGATCGAATTAACAGTAGCCAAACCGAAATGAAATTCTCCAGCAATTTGCCTCTGTGTCATAGAAGAATGCTCTGCTAATGTTATAATTTTGGACCGTTTTCGTGGATTGTATCCATTTGTGAAGACGACAGAATGTACACAGGATTGCAGTATTAAGTCTTCAACACAACTGAAATGCTTATAAGTACAAAACGACAGGCAAAATGTCACATATTATAAAAAAAATAATAACGACAGACCTTCAACAATGGAATTACACGTACTACAGATGTCAATTAAAGCGGTATGAGCAGCTGTGAGGCCAACAATGACAGAAAATGTAAAAATATGTCTTGTTCAGATTAATTTGCACGCTACTGTATATAAGGTAGGACTAAACAGAACTTTACGCACAGAAAAATTTATATATTGTCGAAACTAATAACTAGCTATATGTACTGCAGTTAAATTTAATGCTATTTGGAGGTACCGTACTGAAATTTGATGCCTGATTTGTGTTGCGTTTTTTTTTTATGGAAGAATGAAAGTCAGAGATGGAATAATTTTACAAATATACACGCGGCACATGTTAAGTATTAATTATTCAGTAACATAACAGTACATATTGCTTAATTACGTATTTGGGTGAGCTAGGGTAATGTATAGGAGGTAACAGTTCTAAATAGTGCACAATACTCCATATTGAATAATTAACAAACCAACATCTTTAGCATGACTTGTGGTTTGTAGGCCATCTCAAACCCCAAACTCCACCCCTCTGAGCGCGAGATCTTATATATTCGGCCAGTTATTGCCGAATGT
The DNA here is from genome assembly GCF_040183065.1 of Periplaneta americana. Lineage (NCBI taxonomy): Eukaryota > Metazoa > Arthropoda > Insecta > Blattodea > Blattidae > Periplaneta > Periplaneta americana. Next base: position 23,010,316 of record NC_091118.1, on the reverse strand, counting down.
TGCAATAAAAACAATTAGCAACATAGGTATTTCTGTCATAACGTCGTACAATAACAGATGAAATTATGAAGTAATTACATGATTGAAATATTTATTTATAACAAGTGCAGCGAAGCGCGTGGGTATGTCTAGTCTAAAATAAAGAGGACATTGATGAAAAAGGAGACATTTTAAAAATTGGTATGAACAAAATTAAAGATAAAAACAATGGCTCACATTAATTCTCTCACTAGTTGCTGGATCAGTATTACATCTGTACCCTACTTATCGGTGGAGCCCACTTTGTGCACAAGAGCCTGAAGAGACCAACTTATATCTTGTAGCAAATAACTATGGAACTGTTCACAGGACATGTCCTTGAAATTATATTTCACCATGATGATACCTCTGACTGTCTCCGTTAGCATGCGATTTCGTTCTTTTGTCCATTGAGCAGATATCAGGGAAAATACTCTCTCAGCACTTCCATTGTGACTTGGGATAAATAAATAGAATTGACATATTTTTAAGAGTTCTGAGAAAGTTTCAGTGCTCGCAGAACTATTGGAATTGAAGAATTTGCAACATTGTTTATCTAAACTTAAATCTTTGTCAAAATTAACTTGATTGACATATCTTTGTACATTGCAGAATAAAATTGATAAAATGGCTCAGAATCATGAATAGTGACATTTTAAAGTGTAAGAATTTAATGCATGTCAATAGGTCATCATATTTTATGTGCTCCAGCTTCAACCATTGAAAGCAGTTAAATTCTTTCATAGGTTTTCACCATTTGTTTAGATATTCTATCTATGCATAATATCGCACATTATTCAATATTCATATTAATTCTAGTTGAAATGCGAAATGCCGGACATTTCATTTTTTTTAATGCCTGCCGGACAGGATAAAATTATTAAAAAAAAAAAGGACATGTCCTTCTGTTGCCGGACGGATGGTAACTCTACTCACATAAGCCCGCCATTGGTCCCTATCCTGAGCAAGATTAATCCAGTACCTACCATAAAACACCACGTCCCTCAAATCCATTTTAATATTATCTTCCCATTTACGTCTCGGCCTCCCCAAAGGTCTTTTTCTCTCCGGCCTCCCAACTAACACTCTATATGCAATTCTCTATTCGCCCATACGTGCTACATGCCCTGCCTATCTCAAACGTCTGGATTTAATGTTCCTAATTATGTCAGGTGAAGAATACAATGCGTTCAGTTCTGCGTTGTGTAACTTCATTCTCCTGTAGCTTCATCCCTCTTAGCCCCAAATATTTTCCTAACCACCTTATTCTCAAACACCTTAACCTATGTTCCTCTCTCAAAGTGAGAGTCCAAGTTTCACAACCATACAGAACAACCGGTAATATAACTGCAAATCAAGATTTCAGGTATAAGTCCCTGTAAAGTTGATTTGAATAATTTCGAGGGCAAAATTGTTCCGGGGCCGGGCATCGAACCCGGGACCTTTGGTTTAACGTACCAACGCTCTACCAACTGAGCTGTCCACACCTGTGGAGTAACGGTCAGCGCATCTGGCTGCGAAACCAGGTGGCCCAGGTTCGAATCCTGGTCGGGGCAAGTTACCTGGTTGAGGTTTTTTCCGGGGTTTTCCCTCAACCCAATACGAGCAAATGCTGGGTAACTTTCGGTGCTGGACCCCGGACTCATTTCACCGGCATTATCACCTTCATATCATTCAGACGCTAAATAACCTAGATGTTGATACAGCGTCGTAAAATAACAAAAAAAAAACCAACTGAGCTACTCGGGAACTCTACCCGACACAGATCCAATTTTTCCCTCTATATCCACAGACCTCAAAGTGGGCTGACCAACTTCGAGTGCACACTAACTCCGTGTGACTTAAATTGTGGTTTTCTGTTAACGAACAGTGACGTGTATTATGCAAATCAAGATTTCAGGTATAACTCCCTATAAAGTTGATTTGAATAATTTCGAGGGAAAAATTGTTCCGGGGCCGGGTGTCGGGTAGATTTCCCGGGTAGCTCAGTTGGTAGAGCGTTGGTAGGTTAAACCAAAGGTCCGGGGTTCGATGCCCGGCCCCGGAACAATTTTTCCCTCGAAATTATTCACGGTAATATAACTGTTTTTACAAATTCTAACTTTCAGCTTTTTGAGAGCAGACTAGATGATAAAAGCTTCTCAACCGAATAATAACAGACATTTCCCATATTTATTCTGCGTTTAATTTCCTCTCGAGTGTCATTTATATTTGTTACTGTTGCTTCAAGGTATTTGAGCTCTTCCACCTTTTCAAAGGATAAATTTCCAATTTTTATATTTCCATTTCGTACAATGTTCTAGTCACGAGACATAATCATATACTTTATCTTTTCGGGATTTACTTCCAAACTTGCTTCAAATGAAATTCCCGTGTTTTCCCCAATCGTTTAAGAAAATACGTAGACTTGACAACTCTGTCAATGTTGTCTAAAGTAGAAGGAAGAAGTTTAGTGTAAAATGAGTTGTGATGTCGAGTAAATAAATGTTTAATTTTAGGCTCTAAAACGTCACCATGGTGAAGTGTTTTGTTTTGTTAATCGCTGCAAATGTTACAACGCACTACAACACAAGCACTGAGCTTGAAATGGAAGTTCATCTGATGGTCTTACCACATTCAAGGATACTAATCAAAAGCACAGGAAGATGTTCCATAACAAAAAATTAGAAATAACATGTTATAGTCACGTTCACGGCAATGTATCGTTAAAAAATTCAGCGCCGTATCAGCAATAAATCGACACCTAGAATGCGTGATCCAATTTTGGGAATAAAAATACAGTCATGTTGGTTTTAATGTTTTGTTTTTGTTTTGGTTTACAAACGGAGAGTACGGTTCTATGATAATAGAAGTAATTAATGATGAGTATGCATATTTCCATATTTGCCCGAGTTCCCCTATTTTCATTATTATTATTATTATTATTATTATTATTATTATTATTATTATTATTATTATTATTATATTGAGATCATCAGTGCGGTTTTAGGCATAATAGATCGACAGACAATGGAAAAAAAATGAGTTATTCATAGATTTCAAAAAGGCATATGACTGGGTTAAGAGAGAAGTTTTATATAATATTCTTATTCAATTTGGCATTCCCAAGAAACTAATTCGATTAATTAAAATGTGTCTCAGTGAAACGTACAGCAGATTCCGTGTAGGCCAGTTTCTATCTGATGCTTTTCCAATTCACTTCGCTCTAGAATATGCCATTAGGAAAGTTCAGGATAACAGAGATGATTTGAAATTGAACGCGTTACATAAGCTTCTTATCTATGCGGATGACGTGAATATGTTAGGAGAAAATCCACAAACGATTAGGGGAAAACACGGGAATTTTACTTGAAGCAAGTAAAGCAATAGGGTTGGAAGTAAATCCTGAAAAGACAAAGTATATGATTACGTCTTGGGACCAGAATATTGTACGAAATGTAAATATAAAAATTAGAGATTTATCCTTTGAAGAGGTGGAAAAATTCAAATACCTAGGAGCAACAGTAACAAATAAATGACACTCGGGAGGAAATTAAACGCAGAATAAATATGGGAATGTCTGTTATTATTCGGTTGAGAAGCTTTTGTCATCTAGTCTGCTCTCAACATAGGTGAAAGTTAGAATTTATAAAACATTTATATTACCGGTTGTTCTGTATGGAACAGAGATTAAGGGTGTTTGAGAATAAGGTGCTTAGGAAAATATTTGGCGTTAAGAGGGATGAAGTTACAGGAGAATAGAGAAAGTTACACAACGCAGAACTGCACGCATTGTATTCCTAATATAATTAGGAGCATTAAATTCAAACGTTTGTGATGAGCAGGGCATGTAGCACGTATGAGCGAATCCAGAAATGCATGTACTCGTATTAGTTGGGAGGCCGGAGGGAAAAAGACCTTTGGGGAGGCCGAGACGTAGATGGGAGGATAATATTAAAATAGATTTGAGAGAGGTGGAATATGATGGTAGAGACTGAATTAATCTTGCTCAGGATAGGGACCGATGGCGGACTTATGTGAAGACGGCAATGAACCTGCGGGTTCCTTAAGTATTATTATTATTATTATTATTATTATTATTATTGTTATTATTATTATTATTAATAATAATATTATGTATTTGAAGACTGGACTGTGTCAGTATTTTTTTAAAATTAGTTAAAAAAGAGGCTATGTCCCTGGTCGATCCACTAATAAAAAAGGATAAGTCCCATTGTAATTTTATTTGTAGAACCTAGCTTCTCCCATAGTTGTGCAAAATATACGGTATTACATTACTAGTTACACAAGAAAGCCCTGTTTTCTAGGGTTTTTCTCTTTGGCACTTACAGTCCTTCTTATGTCCAGTCTTCATTTGTTTATCGCAAGTCCACTACCCAATTTGCAATGGGTCCTATAGACGTTATATGCAATCATAAGAATTTCCTCAAATTCCCTGTCACTTTTTTCTTCTCTCTTTTCCCTGAAAGTACAGGTAACTATTGTCGACATTTAAAATCTCAAGTATTTATGGTCTGAAAAAAAAATGGTTATGTAAGCATAGGTACTACAATTTTTACAAAACAAATTAAAATAAACTATTTTTCTCTTCTGAGCGAAGTTGGTTAGTGGTAAAACACTATATTCGGATTCTGGTGATTCCGGTTCAATTCCCGGGGTCAGCTACTCCAAGTGGCTACCTTGATCACGAATAAAGAGAAATTTGGTTTACTGTCTTTAGATATTCTCTCAATTTTGTAGGGTTATTATGAATTCATTATATGTACGAGACTTATGAAAAGTTTAAATAGCTATCTTATTTATATCTGTCTTACACTTATCATTTCAGGAGAAGTCACGGACCGAAAATGTGATAATGCTTTGCTTTGACACACTGAAGACATGAATGTTCGTACTTTTGATCAAAGAGATAAACTTCCAAGATATGAAATGAAAGATTATATGATAACCACCGTGGAGTACGCAAAGGTTTAAGGTACTGTTACTAGAATAGCAGCGGCCAGGGAATTCTTCAACGATTATATCTCCAGGTTTTAGGAATCATTCAAATTATGCACAAATTGGTAATTTCCTAGAAGACGGGCAAAATCCAACGTGGCTGACGAAAACTACCAAAAACGTTCTGCTAACTATAACATAATCCGTGGCGCTACAGCCTGTGAAGGGCCTAGACCGACCAGCCGGCTGCTGGCTTCACGCCCACATGCCGAAGCAGAGATGGACGATCATCCAACCAGAATGGAGGTATCGTGTGGTTAGCACGATGATCCCCCCAGCCGTTATAGCTGATATTCGCAACTGGATTTCGCTACCTATCGTAGCTTCCCAAGTGCATCACGATGCTGGGTGGGTACCGGTCCCATACACTGGCCGAAATTTCATGAGAAAATTTCTTCCCCCATGAGGACTCGAACCAGCGCGCATTCCGTAACGCGAGTCCTGGGCGGGATGCCTTAAACCATGACGCCACGGCGCGGGACGCAACACATAATTAGAAATGTTTATTGTTGCTGAAGATGGCTTTGTTTGTGAAACACAACAGATAAGAGCTCGCGTATGAACATTATTTAATTTAAACAAATCTCTCTCGCCTCTCGCTCATGTCCATCAAGTAAGGCAATATATCTTGTTGTGATTCCCTGTTATCGGGCTTCGTCAATCGATATCCTTCAAGATATACTGAAAGATGGTTGTTTAAAAAACGATTTGGCTTTCTTATTAGCAAATCTAAGCTTTTTGTGTGACACCATAAAAAAACTCGAAACATCCAAAAACCTGTTGTCTGAAACAGGGAGGTGCATGACGTGGAAATTAAACTAGACTCGCTACCAGGTACAGAAGTACAAGAACTAAGGGACAAATTCCAGAATGTGTTTGGGAAAAACAGTGGATATAAAAAAATGTGTAAAGTTGCTCAAGTATTGGAGGGTGTGCCTGTAGGTGAAACTGACGGTGTATGTGTTTGTGACATTCCTCTCTTTAAATATGCGCGTCTGACGTCCTGTGGTGTGGAAAGATCTTTTCACAGTATAAGTCGTTGTTCAGAGATACTCGGCATGCATTTGTGATGGAGAATTTGGAGATGACCTTTGTTGTTCACTGCAATTCTCGGCCGGCTACTAGCACTCAAGTGTGGTTTGTGAGTACCTAGTAATATTTTTTTCCAAGCTAAGTAAGGTATTTTTTGTCTTATTTAAAATAAAATATATTTTTTTTATTTTTAGCAAACATTTTCGTACTTTTTAGCACATAAAAATCCGCTTCCTACTACAGAGGTGTGAAAATTATTAGAATAATCTTAATTTTAAAGGTTTTTTAATAGTTCCTTCACAAATATTCATTGAATTGATGAATATTGGTATATAATATTACTATACTGATGTAGGATATATTTACTACTAACAATGCTGGAAAGCATTGTTGTACATTGGTATTTTTCTTATTTTACAATTGTTATGGGAATTCATAAATTATTATATTATGTTGGCGGAATTGGAAACATAATTTTTTTTTTTATTTATTTATTTTATGTCGCTTTAACTTAGGAAGTCATATCGCGACAATACGTACATAAACAGTTCTTACAGTTTACATTAGTTTACTGTATTACAATAATCATTTAGATACATTTGTAAATGTTGATAGCTTTCAGAAATTTATTAAGTTTGAACTGAATGATGGGTTGTTTAGAACTGTTGATAAGTCTTTTGGTATATGGAATTGATCTCGATGAAGGTGATATAGTGGACATTCAGAAATTAAATGTCGTACAGAGATCCTAATGTGGCAATTGGTGCATGTTGGAGGAGGAGTTCTGTCTAGAAGATAAGAATGTGTAATTCTGGTGTGGCCAACTCGCAATCTGGTGATTATTACTTGGTCTTGACGTTTAAAATTCTGTAGTGGATATTTAATTAATTAATTAAGAAATTCGGAACAACTGGATAATACCCACGGCAGACCAATATCGATAGTCGACCCTACTCGCTGGCCACTAGTCACCGGGCCGTACCGAGCCGTATCAAACAAAATATAATCGAAATGGTGGTAGTCAAATTCGCGACTATATTCTTAAATAATTCACTCCATTAGTCAAGTTCAAGGTTTTATGTAGTACAACGGCGGTTTTTTGAATGCATTAAAAGAAAATGAAGATGTAATAAGATCATAAACTAGGTTATCACAAGGAAATTAACAGGAAAAAAGGTGTGTTTCACGGAATACCATTAAAATGACGGAAAGTAAATTTCCGGTTAATGTTCGCAAAAGCGTAAAGTACGTAATTATGACGGCGTTGCTGTTTTATTTCTGGCCTAAAGAAAAATACCTAGCCTTTTACGAAAAAAAAATGTAGGGACCATGAAATTATTCACCGCTTTCATTATAGACCTATTATTTTTTTTTATCAATATTACGAATCAAAAACTGTCATATTATATAATTTTAACTACTACATGGACGAATGAAATCAAGCTAACCTAACCAAAGCTAACCTAACCTAACCAAAGCTAACCTAACCTAACCAAAGCTAACCTAACCTAACCAAAGCTAACCTAACCAAAGCTAACCTAACCTAACCTAACCTAACCTAACCAAAGCTAGCCTAACCTAACCAAAGCTAATCTAACCTAACCAAAGCTAACCTAAGCTAAGCTAAGCTAAGCTAACCTAACCGAAGCTAACCTAAGCTAATCTAACCTAACATAACCTTCGTAAATGCAAGGCCTGTAACCGGAGCAAGAAGGGATCTCAATCATTTAATCTGCAATGTACACGCAAAAATAAATTCAAGTAAGGATCACGTCCCGAGCCTCTCCTCTAAGGCACTCGTCATAATTTACTCGCAATATTTACGCAAATACACATTGTCGCTAACAGTGGCGCTATCTCTCAATAATGTTCAGAACGAAGGAGGTAGACAGAGAGAGAAAAAATTTTCTCCCGCCAACTACGCCACACACCAATGTCATGTTCTTATGTTGGTGACATTGTGTATTTACTTAAATTTGGTGATAAACGTAACGGCACGGTTCAAAGCGACCGTGCTAATTCTCCAGTATAGCGAGAAATTCTTTAAACAAATTGTTCTTTGCGTTTACATTGTTGTGAAGGTTCAAATGAACGTATACATCTGTTTTGTGCATATAATTTTTTATGTTTCCAATTCCGCCAACATAATATAATAATTTCTGAATTCCCACAACAAATAAGAAAAATACCAATGTACAACAATGCTTTCCGGCATTATTAGTAGTAAATATATCCTACATCAGTATAGTAATATATACTAATATTCATCAATTCAATTAATATTTGTGAAGGAACTATTTAAAAACCTTTAAAATTAAGATTATTCTAATAATTTTCACACCTCTGTAATGATGATGATGGCGATAAGTACGCAGCAGTCAAGTAGCAGTGGCGAAGCAGCGTGGAGGCCACGGTCACTAATGTTTGTCCTTGTTCATGTGTTATTTTATGTAAGGAAATATTTTTATACACTCGTAACAGCAATGTTAAACATTAAGAGTCGGTTAAAGAGGGGTCACACCTGCCTGTCGCGTGTCTTGAAGGACACATTTTTAATTCATCGCTTGTGGCAGTCAGCAGTGCACAAGTTGCAGTCAAACTAGAGATGGAACGATATATCGTTTTTTACAAAATACCGATATTTTCGTTTCGATATAGCGATATATCGATATCGAAATTTTTATTCAATATATCGTATAATATATCGGTTTTTCTCATAAATTTATCGATTTTTTGTGGAATTATTATCATTATCAACAACAACAAAATCCACACTAGACAACTCCGATAGTTACCGAGAGATGGCGCTACTGAAGGTGGACAGTTACATAATTGTGCAACCTCACTCAATACCTTGTTCTAATTGGCTGGACTGGAATTCGAATTCAAACTGTTTAATATGCAGCACCAAATTCAAAATGCAGCGTGTGCGAACGTGAGACAGATGGGAGATTTATCTACTACTGTTTTAATATTGTTATTAATGTTCTTCAAGGCAGGAGAGCAACCCACATTCTGAAAGGGAACCGTCTGACCTCGAAACGGGTATCAAAACTTTTATTTCTATATTCTGAAATGGAAAGAAAAACAAGGATTTAATATCGATGTGACTTTTTTTATGTCTATGATTTCTTTGCACAACCTAGTGCTGACATTGTTTTCTTATTATATATTTTAGTGAATAAAAATTCTATCCCTATAATCATCACCGTTGTTGTTTGGAATGTTGGAGTGTAACACTAACGTGCAATGGGAACTTACTATAGAAGGATTATATCAAATCAACTATGAAGTTTATTAAAACTTGTAACATTCTACGGTTTACTTACATTTAAAAATAATTACAAGTTCTGTTTACTTACATTTAAAAATTATTACCTTGTTAGGTAGGAAAGAGCATTATATCTGTGTCCTGGATTGAATCCTGTATAACATTAGAATGATTGAATCGTGTTCCAATAGCAAATACTCAACCATGTAGAGTTCACTTAACTCTTTCCGACTATGTCATTTAAGCTCCATTGCCTCCACCATAATTTTGATTTATTAGGACCTACATCATATGGTATTGAAAATCTATTGTTTATTTTACAATTTTACATATGCTTTTGACTGTTATGATGTTAATTTCAGTGGTAAAAAGGAATATTAAAATTTAAGTAATTTTATTGTAATGCAGTAAATGTACGCCTGAAAATGCAGTTTGCTTATGGAATAGTAATATATCGATAATCGTTCGATATATCGATATATTTTCTGCAATATATATCGTTTATCAAAATTAGGTTTGCAATATATTGCAATATCAATATATCGGTATTTAATCTATTTTTCTCCATCACTAACAAGTAAACCTTCGGGTGGGATAAGAAGCAAAACAAATGCCTTTATTACCGTTGGATTAAGCATTAAAACTAATGCAAAATTCTAAGTTTTACAACTCGAACGCAATGAACACCAGAGATCGGGACCAATCATGATGCAAGTTGACATGAGCTACTTAGGCTAGATTGCAAACAAGTATACCACGCAGCTATACTAAAAATGGATAACATTCTTACGAAAAATATTCCTTCCTAACTCTGCAACACGCAATCTTCTGCTATTGGAATTGTATGGTATTCACTGCGACGAAAATACAATTGACCAAATGACAGAACAAGGACACTATGATCTTGAAAAACTAATGGTGAAAATCATACATCTATCACCAAATACAACTTATGAGCTGCAACCTTTGGAGAGGTATTTTTTCGAATGTACAAGCATATGATTAGATAAATTACCCGTAATATTGGCCTATATATTGACGATTCATCTGATGTAATACAACAACGCAACAATATACTGAAGCTACAGATGCTTGTTTACCAGTAGTTTTTATTTTATTATGCTAATTCCAACAGGCACATGGGTATGATTGGGTGTTAGCTGGATTGGCATCCAAGAGTAGAAAACATTTACAAAACACTGCGAAGTACTTCAGTACTGCATCCGAAATGTACAAGGATTATATACGACCTATGCAAAATCAGCTTAAAGTGCGGGAGGTGTACTGACAGTTTGTGTTTCCAATATTTTTTTCATTAACTATTACTGTTGTGCGACATATGTTTCTGGATAATAACAAACACAGATTCTGGAAATACGAGTAACATGATGACCACATCATCGTTTTCCCTCTTATGCATTAATCGCTAGTTGAAGGTGTGTTTTCTTGCTGCTTGAAGCCTCATGTTCTGCGCTGTGTATCGCACTTGTTAATTGGATGCACTTATGCAATATGGAACCAACCACCATTTTATGAATATCTGGATTTCTATTGCAAAATGTGTCTTAATGTCTATAGTTTCTTATACAAAATAGAATCAACTCCTATCTGCAACGTGCTGCCCTATAGAGAGATCTGAACCAACCAACAAAAACAGAATCCATAGTGCAGTGTTTTGCAATTTAGAACCAACTCCAAGCTGTCAGTTCCCATGTTTGTTTTGTGTAAATATGGGAGTTTGAATACAATTTTTTGCTAATAGGAGTGATATATTATATTATATTATATTATATTATATTATATTATATTATATTATATTATATTATATTATATTATATTATATTATACACAGTTTTGCCTGACTCAGCTCCCCCAACTCGAGACAAATTCTATTTTACTGACGTCACTCCTATTGACGTAATGAAAGCCATCCGACGCATCAAGACGAAAGCTCAAGGGCCAGACAACATTAGCATGTTACTCATACAGAAAATACAAGACATAGTAATACCTACAATTGCACACATATTCAATAGTTCCTTAATCACTTCAACTTTCCCTAAAATATGGAAGCAAGCTTTCGTTCTTCCTCTTCCAAAAGTCAAAGTTCCCACCGACCCGAACGACTATAGACCAATCAGTATCCTGCCAGCCATATCAAAAGCACTGGAAAGAATCGTACACAGACAAATTACTAACTACATGAACGAACACAAACTATTCGACAAGTATCAGTCAGGTTTCAGAGCTGGACACAACACAAGCACTGCTCTACTTAAAGTGACAGAAGACATTCGTGAAGCAATCGACTCTAATAAAGTAACAATACTAACACTTCTTGACCTTAGCAAAGCTTTCAACTCTGTAAATTTCGACCTGCTCACCCATAAATTGAGAAATCTGCATTTGTCAGAGACTGCTGTGAGTTGGTTCGAATCCTACTTACGGGAAAGACAACAATGTGTTGTATCCGGGAATCGAAGCTCTTCCTGGTTTAACATAACATCAGGTATACCACAGGGTTCGGTACTCGGACCATTGTTGTTCACGATATATGTCAGTGATATTACATCTCATGTAAGGCATTGTAACTATCACTTGTATGCTGACAACCTTCAATGCTACATCTCTTCCCGCTTAGATCGAATAAATGACGCTATAGATAAATTGAACAAAGACATTGACTCGATTGTGACATGGACAAAGAAATTCCATCTTAATATCAATCCTGGAAAGACACAAGCAATCATATTAGGACACAAACGGCAAACCGACGCTGTAAAGCACCTCGACATTTCCCCCGTTAAAGTAAGTACAGTGCATATCCCTTTCAGTTCTTCGGTAAAAAATCTTGGCATTCACATGGATAATAATCTCAATTGGAACATGCAAATCACAGAAACCTGCAGAAAAGTATATTCTATTATTCATGTGCTAAAAAGGATAAATGTTCATCTTCCCTCTTGCTTAAAAAAAAGTCCCTTGTGCAGACCCTTGTATTTCCCCATTTTGACTATGCTGACATTTTACTGACTGACCTTTCCAGCGACAACAAAATGAAACTTCAACGTGCTCATAATTTGTGTGTACGTTTTGTAAGCAATGTTCGTAAATATGATCATATTACCCCATCCCTGGAAGCAATAGGTTGGCTTAAACTAGATAAGAAAAGAAATTTACATTCACTTCTCTTTCTCTTCGAAATCTTGAACTCTTCTATTCCTTCGTACCTGTCGTCTCGCTTCACTTACCTTTCTTCCCACCACAATCTGAACACACGCTCTCGCCATGAAACAATACTAACAATACCATCCCATCGCACCTCCTCATACTCATCCTCTTTCACAATAGCCCTGCCAAGACTCTGGAATTCGTTACCTGCTAGCATCAGGGACTGTCGAAATAAAATTCAATTCAAACGCAAACTTACTAGGCACTTGGTCAGTAATTGAGACTCGTTCAGACATGGTTTCTTGTAAATAGTTCTTTTAATCTACCACAAAATATCTCAATATCCGGTAATTTCATCACTATAGAATTTTGTTATTGTAGGTTTAATTTGTAATTTAGTAAATACAAAAATATTCTTTGTTCTTAACTTCTATGATAAAATGTCTAGCTTTCATTAATCAGGTATTCTTGTCGTACTTTAATTTTTATTGTAATTGTAATTGTAAATTTAATATTAATTGTAATCTTATTGTTCATGTTATAGTTGTAATCCCCTGGTAGAGGGGCAGAGAAGGCCTGACGGCCTTATCTCTACCAGGTTAAATAAATAAATCTAATCTAATCTAATCTAAAATCTAATCTATATTATATTATATTATATTATAGCAACAAGAGTAATGTTAATGTATCAAAGAAAGTTGTAGAACCGAAGATATTTAGGTATCAAATATGTAACTGCAGAAGAAAATCCAATGAATTTTTATTTTAGTAGGTTATTTTACGACGCTTTATTAACAGCTTAGGTTATTTAGTGTCTGAATGAGATGAAGGTGATAATGCCGGTGAAATGAGCCCAGGATGCAACACCGAAAGTTATCCAGCATTTGCTCATATTGGGTTGAGGGAAAACCCCGGAAAAACCTCAACCACGTAACTTGCCCCAATCGGGAATCGAACCTGGGTCACCTGGTTTCGCGGCCAGACGCGCTAGCCGTTACTCCACAGTTGTGGACAGGATGTTGTTGATGGAATCAATGGTCCCCTTGACTTCACCTTGGAATGATAAGTCAATGTATGAACAAATGCTAATGAATATATATTTTTTAAATTTTATTTGTAATCCCACAATTAGTGTCTTGGATGTTTAGTTTTCCAATGATAAAGTGTTAAACATGGATTTGAACTAGAATGTTGCCTCATCTCTCTCTCTCTCATTTGAATCACACAAGTAGGAACCAAGTGCCAATATCCATTTTTGCAATAAGCAATATGGAACCAACTCTAATGTTGCCCTTCTACTCTGTGTGAGTCAAATACTGATGCGAGCTGCACCATTGATCTGAAAGAGCATTTCAGAATGTTCATAATGCAATCATTACTTTCGTAGTAGTATTGATGTAGAATTTTATTTGTAACGATTTGCTAAAACAGCTGTAGCTCAAAAGCTGTATTTTGGACTTGGTTCCATATTGCATAAGTAGCATCCAATTGCAGTCGAGTTGCGAAATTTGAAGATTATTCATATTTTATTATGCTGATTCCAATAGTATTCGTTTCATTTCCATTGTTTTTTACCTCAGGTGAAGGTTTACTTGTCAAACGCCACGTGTTATTCCAAGGAGGATGCGACATTCAAAGAGATGAAATCATATATCAGCGTGCTGACAGTAAGTACCGTTGTGAACAGGACAATACCGTTTTTTTATATTTACCGGCCGTTACGTCGTTTTAATAAAAATAACAATTTTGTCCTGTTTTCAAAAATACTACTCGTAGCAATATTTTCGTATCTTGGTCGATGAGGGGTGTTCTATCTATTATCCCCCCTTTAGGGGAGGGTACAATTGATAAAGCGTCGTAATATAACCAATTTAAAAAAGAGGAACTTGAGGTAAAGGAACAGGCTCAAGTGAATCTAAACCTATAGGGTAAATTAGGGTCTGTTGGACATTCGGGCATGTTGGACACATTGTACTTTAACGTGTTATCTAGAAGTCAATGACGGAAGTAGCCACGAGTGGGGCTACTTCCGTCATTGACTTCTAGCAGAATGTGGTGCCCACAAGTGGCGAAGTGTCCAACATGCCCAAATGTCCAACAGACCCTAATTTACCCTACTGTGTAACGAGCAGGTCCGGGTTCATATCCTGGTTGGGACAAGTTATCTGGTTGGGTTTTTGGTCAAGTTTTAGTTTCCAACGGCCACTACCAACGGAATCCTAACGAATATTCACACGTTTATCATTGGGATTGTGGCGCTGGAAATGAATTTAGAACACTTTTATCTCAGCCACGGCACATTTCAATTTTTATTGTACAATATAAATGCAATTATCACTACAATGCCACAATAATTCCTGCAGATAACACAGAAACAACTACGGAAACGTAATTAACAGAGTCGCAGTTTCACTTCACTTCCACTAGATGACTCAGAATTCCAGCAGACGATATGGTACAGGTGTAGCAGGGATCCCAATATCGGCGAACGAAATGAAACTGTGAGGAATGTTACAACAGGTGTGCTAAACGTTAGGAATGTTACAATAGGTTTGTAGTACGTTAGGTTAGGTTAGGTTATGTTTTGTTAGGTGTGTAAGATAATATGAATGGTTACCACAGTTGGCGACACTACAATCATTCTCTCACTCCACCTCAAATAACGTCACAACGACGGAATACGGCCGCCTTCAAGTACGACGATTTTCCTATATAAGTAAGGAACGTATTTAGGGCGGGTTGTGTGGGACCGCAGCTCTCCCAGTGATCACATCGAGTTTCTACTACTCCACACTACAAAACTAAGGTATTTTCAGTGTTTGTTTTTAATTCCCTATACTGGCAATACCAAACTAAAAATTCACTGAGTTTTTCCGGGATTTTCCTTCAACTCACTAATTTTGGGTAACTTTCGGCGCTGCACCATGTACTCATTTCACTCGCATTATCACCTTGATATCATCCAGACGCTACATAATCATAGCAGTTGATGAAGCGTCGTAAAATAACCAGTTTAAAAATGAGCAACTTGAGGCATAGGAACAGATTCAAATGGACCTGAACCCAAACTGTGGAACGAATGGGCCCGGGTTCAAATCCTGGTTTGGACAGGTTATCTAGTTGAGTTTTTTTCCGGTATTTTCCCTCAACTCACTAATTGTTGGGTAACTTCTGGTGCTGGACCTGGTGATGAAAGAAAAAAAGAAGTGCCAGAGGAAAAAGAAACAAAAATACGAAAGTGAAGACTATGATAATGTGAATTTTCTCTCGTTTCATGTGGATGCTGTTAAATCGCTCATATCCTGTCTGGTTTCTGGTTTTGTCATTCAGCTCCAAGTCTCTCTTCTGACTTCTGTTATCGTCCAGGGGGAAGTGGTCGTTCCAGCTCCCCTTCCACTTTAGAGTCAATCTGCTAGCTCCCCATCTGTAGGCTACTCCATCGAACATCCTTGCAGCTTTCACACAGTGATGCCACTTTGGTTATTTTGTCACCAGATACAGTGTTTTGTGGCATCTATCAAATCCTTCTGATATCAACATCGGAAATCCGTAATACCCCCCAAGACTTCACCTCATCTTATTTTAAATTATTGCAAATGATAGATAAAATAAGGGAAGGTAAAAAATGTTGGTAGAATGATTAAGGGAAACATAAGTGCCTCGAAGAAAACAATTTGCAACGTCTTTTTTGCTCATCACAAATTCCACTACGACCTCGCCGCAGATCGAACCCATGTCGTCTGGATGGAATGATAAAGGGAAACGTTTTGCATTCTCCCTCGGCTTTTTTACTCTATTGGCTCCTCAGTTTTCTTCTGTTTTCTGCTCCATTTTCTATATTAACCCCCAATTTTCCCGTATATTATCCCCTCTAGTTTCTTCTCTGTTTTTCCTCTATTAAATCAAATTATGTTTTATTTAACGGCGCTCGCAACTGCCGTGGTTATATCAGCGTCGCCGGTGTGCCGGAATTTTGTCCTACAAGAGTTCTTTTACTGGCCAGTAAGTACATCCTATAAGTTAGTCAGATTATTAATCATAATTGTGGCAACTATCAGTGATATTATTAACAAAAATTCCTATATTATAATACTTGCCTAAAATTAACTTTTGGGGGAATATAATAGTAACTCCGCAATCAATGTGGCATGCAGCGCTGTGTATATATATATATATATATATATATATATATATATATATATATATATATATATATATATATACTTACTTACTTACAAATGGCTTTTAAGGAACCCGAAGGTTAATTGCCGCCCTCACATAAGCCCGCCAGCGGTCCCTATCCTGTGCAAGATTAATCCAGTCTCTATCATCATACCCCACCTCCCTCAGATCCATTTTAATATTATCCTCCCATCTACGTCTCGGCCTCCCTAAAGGTCTTTTTCCCTCCTGTCTCCCAACTAACACTCTATATGCATTTCTGGATTCGCCCATACGTGCTACATGCCCTGCCCATCTCAAACGTCTGGATTTAATGTTCCTAATTATGTCAGGTGAAGAATACAATGCGTGCAGTTCTGTGTTGTGTAACTTTCTCCATTCTCCTGTAACTTCATCCCGCTTAGCCCCAAATATTTTCCTTAGCACCTTATTCTCAAACACCCTGAACCTATGTTCCTCTCTCAGAGTGAGAGTCCAAGTTTCACAACCATACAGAAGAACCGGTAATATAACGGTTTTATAAATTCTAACTTTCAGATTTTTTGACAGCAGACTGGATGACAAAAGCTTCTCAACCGAATAATAACAGGCATTTCCCATATTTATTCTGCGTTTAATTTCCTCCCGAGTGTCATTAATATTTGTTACTGTTGCTCCAAGATATTTGAATTTTTCCACCTCTTCGAAGGATAAATCTCCAATTTTTATATTTCCATTTCGTACAATATTCTGGTCACGAGACATAATCATATACTTTGTCTTTTCGGGATTTACTTCCAAACCGATCGCTCTACTTGCTTCAAGTAAAATTTCCGTGTTTTCCCTAATCATTTGTGTATTTTCTCCTAACATATTCACGTCATCCGCATAGACAAGAAGCTGATGTAACCCGTTCAATTCCAAACCCTGCCTGTTATCCTGAACTTTCCTAATGGCATATTCTAGAGCGAAGTTAAAAAGTAAAGGTGATAGTGCATATATATATATATATATATATATATATATATATATATTTTAATTACTATTAAATATGCTGTTGTTTAATTTAAAGATATGATTATACAATAATGAATACTATATTAAATCATATAAACTGCACTGAAAGATCAATTTTTACCGTATATGATTCACAGGCCTTTCCAAACTTTGTTTTTGCAATTTCTCAGAACTTTCCTAATGGCACTTACCATTGTCTTGCCCCAAGGCACAGATTTGTATATAAATTTCGTATTTTGTCACAATTTTTTTGATATCGCATTTATCTACTCATAGCTACTTTAAGCCACAGAAGATATACAGAGTGATTTATGTAGAACTGACACATTTCTTTCTTTAATTATTCCGTTGGAAATTCATTCAATGGCCCAATTTTAGCACCAAATTAAGCAGAATGTTCTGGCGTTTCGATTCCTTGTCACTAGATGCGCAGATGTTTATGTTTTATTCCTATTGTTGGCAGCTGTTTTCGACATTTTGTGTCAACGTGAAAATGCAGTACACATTAAATCAACGACTCTTCCTTGTGAAGCAATACTGGATTACGTATTCAATTACAGCTACTCAAAGGGCATACCAGAGAGAATTTGGTGTTCGCAATCCTCCCAAAAGAAACACAATACTGGGACTGGTAAACAAATTGGAAACAACTGGATCTCTGGTGAGTGAAATGGGCAAGCATCGTTCATCTAGGCTTCCCACGGTTGTTGTTGACGTAAGAGCACGACTGGAGCAGTCACCCAAAAAATCATTAAGACGTTTGTCGCAGGAAACAGGGTACACCTACTCAATGTGTCAGAGAGCCTAAAGCCATATAGGGTTACGGTTGTTCATCAGCTACAGGAACCAGATAAGGATAAAAGATTGAATTATTGTCGTTGGTTTCAGACGTTCATTGTGCAAAATCCTGCCATATTGTCCATCACATGGTTCACAGATGAAGCATTGTTCCATTTATCCGGTTATGTGACGACCGAATAATTTCCAGGAACCTGTGGCCACCGAGATCTCCGGATTTGACAACGCCGGACTTCTTTCTATGGGGTTACTTAAAAGACAGGGTTTACGCCACACGTCCCCAGACATTGGACGATCTGAAGCACAACATCACACAGGATATTCAAGCTAACAACAGATTCCTCCAACGAGTGGTCAGTAACATGGAACGACGTGTTGAGTTGTGCCTTATGCAGGATGGAGGACATTTTCAACATTTGCTATAGAGGTAAATAATCTCCCAAAATTCCTCTACATTTTAGGTATAATAAGTTGTCGCTAGCACAATTCGTTTTGAAACAATTAATGAAAGAAATGTGTCAGTTCTATATAAATCACTCTGTAGAAGATTATGTCATTATTCTTCCTAAAATGCAGATTAACATGATCATCTTGCCATTCGCTACAGATATGTCTGAATAAAGCGCCAGCAAGCTTACTGACATACAGTAGACTAATATTTCTGGAAACACGATAATTCTGATCGCATTTGCGGTAGCTTCTGATCGCGATCGTAATCACGATCAGGACGATAACCACGTTTAGAGATCGTAGTCTGTCAGTAATATTAATTAGACTTTGCCATTCAGAGTCTGGTGAGTTTTTAGTGAATTTGAAGCTAGTATTTAGAGGCATTCTTTTTGCCTAGTTGACCCACCTGTTCGTAACCGGTTGTTAGGTTCCGAATTAACATGCCTGGAAGCAGAGGGAAGGAGGAGGAAGGAGACCCACTAAATTCGGCAATGGCCAGGCTCTTTCTTCTTTAACACGACGGGAAAAACTCAATTTTTGTCGGTATTGGTGTGTAACTGTGCAAGTTATTAATACTACAGCTGGAGCTGCAACCTAGGTGCACATTATTCATCCGGGTAAGTGGTCAAAATTGACACGATTCTATATTTGATGAAAAGATTAGTTTAGTATTTTTGTAACAGCTTCAGTGAGCCACGGCGTTGTGTGCGTAAGTCGTTTTAACACAAATATCGAAGGAAAATACTCTATTTTTTTGTCATTTTGGTTCACGGTAATATACTAATTTTTAGTATTTTATAGTATTTTTGGCCCAGGGAAAATACTCTTTTACGAAAATACTACCGTGGCTCACGAAAAGATGCTTAGCATTCGAGGAAAACTGTTAACGAGGATTACAGCGTTGCTCCTTATGGTCCGACGATGCAGCCCGCGATACATTCCTTAATTGGAGAACTTAATTCTTTTATTTATGGCCCAGATTATGTTTCTGCTACATCATTAATCAAATGATATGCACAAGCTTTGTTTATTATGTTAGCGGATATATCGTCATTTGTTTTTACATTTAAGAGGTTATGTGTATTGCAGCATTTCCTGAAAAATATATATAAAAACATCCAGTCATCCAGGATGGCGTCTCTTTATATAGACAAATCCAACAATAACTATAAGCGTATTAATTATTTTAATGCGTTTTTATTTCAGTGCTTCATATCTTTATACAAGGGGGCCGTGTTAAAACAGTTGCTGTAGGTCTGTGATTTCGGTACCAGATGGCCTTGGAAAACATTCTCGTGAAATGATGCTTTTAACGCGTAAAAGCTCAACGGAACAATAAACTTAATATTAATTTTTTTCTCCCCTCGCCCCCTCGCTGTTATTTATACTCGCTTTAACATCTTTGGTCATATCGCGAGTTAATCTTTGGTTGAAATCCGAAGGCCTGTGTACTATTGTTGAGACAAAAATTATTATTCATACAGAAATGGAATGATTAATAAATACAGGAAGTGTAAAGACAAAAATAGTTAATTTAACATAATCCAATTCTAAAGTACTTACCTGTGGTATTAATTTTCAAAGAAATCCAATTTTCTGTAATGAATTATTACTATTCATTAAAATAATTTTAAAACAATTCACAGGCGTCATATTGATATAAGAATCTTTTCCACTATCAATTGCATTGTTGTCTGCAGACTAGATCTCACGGAATGAGGACGTGATTATGAAGTAGTTAACGAGAAGGCTTTACCTTGTTAAATTTAAATGTAATATTAGTAATAATAATAATAATAATGATAATAATAATAATAATAACAATAATAATAATAATTACACGAAAATTCCATGCTTTTATAGGAACATAAGACATAGCTCAAACTTAATACTTATCAATTTCATTACTTTCCGGTTCCAGATATGTGTACTTTTTCCTTGCATATTTGCGTGTTTTGTTTTTTTTTGGGGGGGGGGGATAAAAACATACATAATGCATATTTAAGCAATTTTTAGTCTAATCATGCATATAATATAAATTATATTCAGTTTAAATGCAGGTCTTAATGATTTTGAGTGGTTACCTCAGTTTCTCGATTTCTATGCACTTTATTTCAGCTTCAGGAATCAGGAGTGAAGAAGGAAAAGAAAGAAAGAACTAAATAACAGAAAAAGGTTTATTCAAGTTAGCACCCATAACTTCTTGCGATGTAGAGAGGTCATTCTCTGCCTACAAAAACATATTGACTGACAAGCGCAGAAACCTCACAGAAACCAATTGTTAGTTGCAAAAAAAAATTAAATAAGAAATTTGGAACAAAAATGGAAGTGCATATTTTAATGTATTTTTCGCTTGTTCGTGCATGTTTCATAGTTTGATAGTGCATGAATGCATGCATATTTTGCGATTTTATAGTGCATGAAAATCTCATCAATAATAATAATAATAATAATAATAATAATAATAATAATAATAATAATATAAAGCACGATAGTCCATGAAGGACCATGACACACCAGCCAACTGCTGGTCTCACGTCCACATGCCGAAGGAGAGGTGGACGATCATCCAACTACAATGGAGGTATTATGTGGTTAGCACAATGATCCCTCCAGCCATAAATTTAAATGCAGGAGTATAAATACTTACTTACTTACTTACTTACGGCTTTTAGAGAACCCGGAGGTTCATTGCCGCCCTCATATATAAGTCCGTCATCGGTCCCAATCCTGAGCAAGATTAATCCAGTCTGTACCATCATAGTTAAATGTAGTTCTGTTTATAAGTACAGTATACATAAGGTTGTAATTATTTGACTTCTGTGAACTGTTGTATCAGTGAAGCGAGGTGAGTCAGTGAAGTTATGGTTTTACAGTGCAGTGAACAGTTCCGATCAGTGATAATTTATAGCGTCAATGAAATGTGTTCTATAGTGTCAGTGAAATGTGTTACAGAGTGTCAGTGAAATGTGTTACAGAGTGTCAGTGAAATGCGTCATAGTGCCACTACAGGGAATGAGATGAGAGTAAAGTGAAAGACTATTGAAACTTATGTAGGGCCTATACATAATTATGTAGGTTGTATTGTAAAATTAGGTATTTTATTTTATGTTTTATTATTATTGTGTTAAATTGTATTGTGTATTCTTATTTTATTGTGTATAAAATTGTATATGTGTTGTAAAATAGTATTGTGTATTGTAAATTTTATTGTGTATTGCTTATCATTTTATTGTGTAGTGTTAATATTGTATATACCACTGCCACCGGGTGCTTGCCCACTTGCAGTGTAAATAAATACATACATACATACATATCCCAAATCCCTCAAATCCATTTTAATATTATCCTCCAATCTACGTCTGGACCTCCCCAAAGATCTTTTTCCCTTTGGTCTCCCAACTAACACTCTATATGCATTTCTGGATTCGCCCATACGTGCTGCACGCCCTGTCCATCTCAAACGTCTGTATTTAATGTTCCTAATTATGTCAGGTGAAGAATATAATGCGTGCAGTTCTGGATTATGTAACTTTCTCCATTCTCCTTCAATCCTCTTAACCACAAGTATTTTCCTGTCGACCTTGGTACCGTTGTTGGTGTAGCGTTGGCCTTCTGTGCTCGAGGTTGCGGGTTCGATCCCGGCCCAGGTCGATGGCATTTAAGTGTGTTTAAATGCGACCGGCTCTGGCACACCGTGACGCTGATATAACCTCTGCAGTTGCGAGAGTCATTAAATAAACCATAATTTTTAAATATTTTCTGCCCACACCTGTGGAGTAACGGTCAGCGCGTGTTGCCGCGAAACCAGGTGGCCCGGGTTCGAATCCCGGTCGGGGCAAGTTACCTGGTTGAGGTTTTTTCCGGGGTTTTTCCTCAACCTAATACGAGCAAGTGCTGAGTAACTTTTGGTGCTGGACCCCGAACTCATTTCACCGGCATTATCACTTTCATTTCATTCAGACGCTAAATAACCTGAGATGTTGATACAGCGTCGTAAAATAACCCAATAAAATAAATATTTTGCTAAGCATCTTATTCTCGAACACTCTTTACCTCTGCTGCAAGAATCCAAGTATCACAACCGGTAATTTAACAGTTTTATAAATTCTAAGTTTCAGCTTTTTTGAGAACAGATTGGATGACAAGAGTATAAATACAGAAATGAAATAAATATCAAACTTTTATTTCAAATCTCAACCATCCTTTCAGTGCCAATCATGATCACAATAACAATCACGAACAGCATAAACGTTCCACTCAGCTACAGAAGTTCGGTTAATCTCTTGTAAATTTTTTATGTTCAGATTAATTTGTTTTATTAACGTCTGTATCCAACTTCTTGAAGTTAATACCATGGGTGAAAAATGTGATTGCAATATATTTCATTCCTCTTTCACCTCTTTCCATCCTCCTCTTCTTTTAATCCATTCTTTCTTCATTTCACTTTGTACTCTTTTCTGCTATTCATTTGTCCATCCGTTTGTTCCTCACAATTCCTCCCTTCTCTTAAGGTTCATCTGCACGGTTAAATTTTCCATACATTTACGCATGCAAAATGGGGAGAATATTGAATAATCAAGTTGAAAACGAACGTTCAATTAACTGCATGTCTGCACGGTGCGCCATGTTGAACGTTATCTTCAGTACGTAGGTCTATATACAGAGTGTTCCAAATTGATACATACACGTTTTGAAATAATTTTCACTGCAAAGAAATTAGATAGAAATACGATTTTTGCGGTTTATGATTCAGAAGGCAGTGGAAAGCATGGAAACATGTTCATCTGTTTATAAACAAACATGACGGTGCAATTATCGTTCAATGAAAGTAAGTGGATACTGAAATGTTATTGGAAAGTGGAGAATGTTGTTGGCGTTCAACGACGTTGGAGGGTTGAATTTAGAATACAACCACCAACAATGTTAACTATCACAAGAATCCGAGACAAATTTGAAGTCGACGGAACGGTGCAAGATATGTTGAAAGGGCCGTGAGGAAGAAAGATTAGTTCCACTGATAACGTGAGTGTTGATGCAGTCATGCAGGCTTTTACACGATCCCTAAAGAAGTCAATGAGGCAGCGTTCTCGTGAGATTGTTAACAGAAAATTCAGTGTTCGTGGAATTTTACGAGGTCAAAAATTGAAGCCTTATATTCCGAGACTTGTCCACGCACTAAATGAGGACGACCCAGAGATTGATAGGACGAAGAGGAAGTGCTGCGGAGTTCCCACCTCGATCTCCGGATTTAACCCCTTCAGACTTCTACTTATGGGGAGCTCTAAAGGGCACAGTGTACGCCACAAAACCACAAACACTGGAGGAACTGAGAGTTGAGATTGAATATGCCTGTAAATATATTCCATTAGCAACAATCCAGTTGGTATGTCGCTCTGTTGTACGTCGTTGTTGGGAGATTACTGTGGCGGAAAGGGAGCCATTTTGAACATGAATGGGCTTAAGGAATACAAAACCGCAAAAATCGTATTTCTGTCTCATCTAAATAGTGTTTCAAAATAATATGTATACATCAATTGGGACACTCTTTATATTAATTAATAAACATTAAATATCAATCTAATACTTAAGCCTACTTGATTCTCAAAATTGTGGTTGAACACTAGATACGTACTCGTATTTTCGATAATATTCAATACTGTTCTCCAACCAGGAGATAGACCGTGAAAGGAATGTGCTTACTATTGCGTCATCTATTGGAGCGAAGTAGATAGATAATATTAGAGTTATAACGTCAGTTTAAAAATAATGCGCTTTCCTGCATATGTTATTTCCTGTATGGAGGGATTAAAAGACCAGGAGATTAACAGTGATCTAATTTTGTAACTAGGGTAGTATAAAAATGTGTATATCAGTGTTATTGTTTGTGCTGTGAGAGTTAGCCAATAGAGATACGAGTACCCACGTGTGTGTCCTTATGACATCTTATGACATCAACATTCATTCACAGCATTACCCCGCTGCGTCTCATTCCCTGGAGACTTTCTCGTGGTTGGAGTACAGTAAAGCTAATTGTACTTGCTGCAATTTTCAGCTAAAAAGGTCCACAGTCACCAAACAAAAGAATTTTCAGTTTATTCACGGCCAACTAAAACAATCAGCTTATGCTACTGTTGAACGAAATCACGCACAAAATAGCCATTGGCGAGGCGTAGCTTACAATTTCCGCATGCGTTACCAATTTTAATTCAAAAAGACAGGCTCAATTGAATGCGTTTCCTGCACTATTGCGTGAGGGCCATTCCATATGATATCGATCAGTAAAAAACCTCGAATTTTTTATACTCTAATTTTTTTCCCTATTTATAGAAGGTGCTGAGGGGAGTGCATTTTCAAAAATATGCTATCAAAAGTCAAACGGTTTTCGTATTATTGAGCGACAAATTTAGCGTCTTTTATAAAAACAAGCCTCTTTCAGCGCTCAGAACTCTGGAACCATTTACTGCAGAACATTGAACGAGAGCTTATTTTGAACCTGACATTTAGTAATAATAATAATAATAATAATAATAATAATAATAATAATAATAATAATAATAATAATGATTAATTTTAGCTGGCAGATTTAAGGCCGTAAGGCCTTCTCTTCCACTCAACCAGCAAAAAGTGTATATACATATGCATGAACTTACAAAGAATTCAACAATTTGATTTAGATGAGAGTTACATGTATACAAGAGTTATTTACGAATTAAACAACAAAATACTATGAACTATTAATTAAACACTGAAATAAACTGTGTAGCAGAATTAAACTAAAATAGGCCTACATAGAATGTTATTATATTTCAAATATTATTACGAGGTGTGTTCTTAAAGTAAGTTCCAAAAGGATGTAGTAAGTAAACGGGAAGATATTTACAAACCATTTTTGTTGCATTGTATTCCCCACACTTCAATTACTTCTCAACATAATCTCCACAATTATTGAGGCATTTATCGAGTCGTGGCACAAGTCTTTCTATCCCCTCATTGTAGAATTCGCCCGCCTGCGATGTGAACCACTCCCGCACTGCTGTTTTCACTTCATCGTCGCCATCAAAACGTTGACCACCGAGGAACTTCTTGAGGTGGAGGAAGAGATGAAAGTCACTCGGAGCCAAATCCGGGCTGTAGGGGGATGGACAATTTGTTCCCAACCAAATTTCGAGATGAGATTTTGGGTGTCACGAGCTGTGTGTGGCCATCTCCTGACCATTCCATCACTAATAGCATCATCACCATACACCTCACAAAGTTTACGATGAATGTCAGCTGGTTTGATGTTCCTCACATTCAAGAAACGGATAACAGACCGCATCTCACAGTCGGCGGGGTGCTCGAACACTTTAAACATTTCAACTGATCACAACTAACCACACACACGGACTGAAGCTCTGAAACTGCATGCACAGCTTGTCTGAGGACTGAAGAAGAAAACACGCATGTGCAAAACAACGACTGCAGCGTTGCGACGGCTATAATTGAAAACGGAACTTACTTTAAGAACACGCCTCGTAGATAATAGAAAGAGATTATTATGAGACAATTTTGAAAATACAGCACAATC
This sequence comes from Periplaneta americana, assembly GCF_040183065.1. Classification (NCBI taxonomy): domain Eukaryota; kingdom Metazoa; phylum Arthropoda; class Insecta; order Blattodea; family Blattidae; genus Periplaneta; species Periplaneta americana. The sequence goes on along the minus strand of NC_091118.1, from coordinate 22,983,830 downwards.
AGGATGATGTCTAAAGAAAAAAGTAACAATGTAGTCAGTGATAGTTTAAATCAGTATGATTGGAGTGAAATGCTAATAAGGTTATCTTTTAAGCTGTTCTTAAAGGTGTTTGTTGTCTTGCAGCCCCTAATACTTTGTGACAAGGAATTCCATTGACGCCAGGTCGATATTGTAAAAGATGATGAATAACAAGATGTTATATGAAGAGGTATACTTAGCGTAAGTTATGTTAAGAAGTAATCCTTATTTTTTATTGTACACAGAGAGACAGATAATCTTATTTTACTTGCTTTTAGGCTTTTTGGCCATTTGTAAAAATGTAAAAAAATATTGAGAAAAATCTTGCATTACTAACAGGTATTCGGCATTGTTTGCTTAGTGGTACGGCAATAAGTTTCGAGAGTATTAAATAGATTATTTTCACACGCCTAGACTTGAACGGCGCAGTACCGCACGCACTGGCCGAGAGCTGAAGATAAGCGAGCGTTGGGCGTCATTTTACTCCTGTGTTTATGAAAACCTGTGATAAAACTAGCACAGCCATGACTGCTAGACGACACATCACGTGTTTGTCTCCTGGCCTTGCTTGTCTCGGTTACCTCCCGTCTGGTTAGTTCACGCGCGTACTATTTAGACTATTTTCTTTATTTGATATTTTCAATACTTTCTTATCGACATACCATCAGTAAAAAATATGTGTTTATTTGTACTTTCAATGCGGAATCTAACTATATATTTTTAAAAAATATATATATTTTTTCCTGGCCAAAGGCGTCTTAATGAGGAAAAATCTAAATTTCTCCATTTCCATAAAAAGTAAGAAAATCTGTTTATATGTCAATATAAACTTTAATTTCTCAGCATCAAAATAAACAATGATTTTGATCATTGGGTGAAAGGGTTTCGGAGCTACAACAGTTTAAAGTTGCTAATTTTATGAAAATACGATAAATTTAAATATTTTAAATTTAAACACTATGAAGTTCTGATGCCTCAAAATTTGCACAAAGCATTCAGCGTATTCCAAATCTCACCGGTTCGGTGGCATCAATGACGTCACGTTACAGCGAAATAAGGAACAAAACTGCTGGAAAGATCGATGGCTGTCATGGCTGACTGTATAAGTCAGCGTTGTCAGACAGAGCCTAAACGGAGCGGAGCGCTCCACTATAACTCGTTGCGTGCTCCGGTGCTTCCACAGTCATAAGCAAGTTCACGCTCCGACTGGACGTCTCTAGTTCCAGAACCGGTTCCGGAGCTTACAACTCCGACACTACTGGTATAAGTTGTTGTCTGTGCTACGCTAGCAGAATTTTGCGAAATTTTCGTACTGCCATCTCGTTCAAAGAAAAGATAGCATAAACAATTTATTTCTTGAACCGGTAGTGATAACTGGTCCGTTAACATGTTCGCTCTTAAGCCTTTAACATATTGTTTTTACGTTGTGCTCATTACAAACAATACAGCAGAACACACCGCCATGACACAACAGTGCACGATGTTATTTGTCTGCTAATTCCCGCCCTATACAAGAACCAATCAGATTCACTGATGGCGGCTGATGGAGAGTGCCACCACCTCTGCAAGCTGATGGCACCGGTGCGACACCGGTGGAGCATCAATGACGTCATCGGTGGAATTCGGAACACCGTGATGCTATCGGATTGCTCAGCGCTGAGATTCGGAATACGCTCACTGTATCACAGTTCTCTTACTTACTTACTTACTTACTTACTTACTTACTTACTTACTTACTTACTTACTTACTTACTTACTTATTGGCTTTTAAGGAACCCTGAGGTTCATTGCCGCCCTCACATAAGCCCCCCATTGGTCCCTATCCTGAGCAAGATTAATCCAGTCTCTATCATCATAACCCACCTCCCTCAAATCCATTTTAATATTATCCTCCCATCTACGTCTCGGCCTCCCTAAAGGTCTTTTTCCCTCCGGCCTCCCAACTAACACTCTATATGCATTTCTGGATTCGCCCATACGTGCTACATGCCCTGCCCATCTCAAACGTCTGGATTTAATGTTCCTAATTATGTCAGGTGAAGAATACAATGCATGCAGTTCTGTGTTATGTAACTTTCTCCATTCTCCTGTAACTTCATCCCTCTTAGCCCCAAATATTTTCCTAAGCACCTTATTTTCAAACACCCTTAACCTATGTTCCTCTCTCAAAGTGAGAGTCCAAGTTTCACAACCATGAAGAACAACCGGTAATATAACTGTTTTATAAATTCTACCTTTCAGATTTTTTGACAGCAGACTGGATGATAAAAGCTTCTCAACCGAATAATAACAGGCATTTCCCATATTTATTCTGTGTTTAATTTCCTCCCGAGTATCATTTATATTTGTTACTATTGCTCCCAGGTATTTGAATTTTTCCATCTCTTCAAAGAATAAATTTCCAATTTTTATATTTCCATTTCGTACATTAGTCTCGTCACGAGACATAATCATATACTTTGTCTTTTCGGGATTTACTTCCAAACCTATCTCTCTACTTGCTTCCAGTAAAATTCCCGTGTTTTCCCTAATTGTTTGTGGATTTTCATCTAACATATTCACTTCATCCGCATAGACAAGCAGCTGATGTAACCCGTTCAATTCCAAGCCCTCTCTGTTATCCTGGACTTTCCTAATGGCATACTCTAGAGCAAAGTTAAAAAGTAAAGGTGATAGTGCATCTCCTTGCTTTAGCCCACAGTGAATTGGAAACGCATCTGATAGAAACTGACCTATACGAACTCTGCTGTACGTTTCACTGAGACACATTTTAATTAATCGAACTAGTTTCTTGGGAATACCAAATTCAATAAGAATATCATATAAAACTTCTCTCTTAACCGAGTCATATGCCTTTTTGAAATCTATGAATAACTGATGCACTGTACCCTTATACTCCCATTTTTTCTCCATTATCTGTTGAATACAAAATATCTGGTCAATAGTTGATCTATTACGCCTAAAACCACACTGATGATCCCCAATAATTTCATCGACATGTATGGAGTTAATCTTCTCGAAAGAATATTGGACAAAATTTTGTACGACGTCAACAAAAGTGATATTCCTCGAAAGTTACCACAGTTAGTTACAATAATTTCATCGACATATGGAGTTAATCTTCTCAAAAGAATATTGGACAAAATTTTGTACGACGTCAACAAAGGTGATATTCCTCGAAAGTTACTACAGTTAGTCTTGTTTCCCTCCTTAAAGATAGGTACGATTATGGACTCCTTCCATTGTTCTGGTACAATTTCCTTTTCCCAAATAGCAAGTACAAGCTTATAAATTTCTTTAGATAATGCTCTTCCACCCTCTTGTATTAATTCTGCTGGAATTTGATCGATACCTGGAGACATAATTTTTCAGATTTTCTATCGCAATTTCGACTTCAGAAAGTGTGGGTTCGGGTATCAATGGCTCAGCAGTTTGTATTGTCTATTAAATATACGAGGTCACTCAATTAGTCGCAATTTGAAAGGACAGGGACCTCTCAAATTGCAGATTTAGATTTCACGGCGCTTCTTCCGACGGCCTTCACATGCTTTGTCATCGAACAACAGATGACAGCGTCTTGCCATCCTAACGGCAAACACCAGCCATCTCCTCCCCGCCCCGTCCCGTGATCACTTGATCAAATCTCCGTCCCTCTCGCGTATGTGGTACCTAAGAGGTTACGTCCAATTTCGGCTTCCCCTTCAAAATTTTCTAGAGCTCCTTCAGTGGAGCAGCGTAACCCGGAGTGAGACTAGTGGCCAACAGGCTTGGAGCTCACATATTTAGTTTTGTACAGCCCCCAACCCCTTGCAAGGACGCGTTTTGCGTACCTTTTAAATTGTCCTCCCAATTCTCTTTCGATTTTCGATTTATTGCAATTTCGTCCCGATAATTTCTGTTTGGCGTATGTATATTTAGGAGTTTTCCAAAATAGTTTTTCCATCTGTTCAGGATTGAATGAGCGTACGTACAATAGTATTATGCGTTACAAGAGCGGTATGTTGACGTTTTCATGGTCGAGGAAAAGATTGAAAAAGCGAAACGTAGTTGAGCTTTTTTAATTTCCGAGAACATGAAAACAATCATACCGCTCGTGTATCGTACATTATTTTGTGCGAAGATCGTTTATTACGTACCTGAAAGACGAATTTCTAATTAGTTGCAATGAAATCTCCATCTTGGTTTCTGTTTAATGACGGCAACTTTAGAAAACAAAAATATCTATACTCCAGCAGGCCGTGATATACGTCTGTCTTTTTTTCCCCCCCAGTCTATAAATGAGAACTTAAAACAAACGGTAAGGTTATGTAATGATTTATTTTTCATTTTAATATTTTAACAATATTATTTATGTAACATATTGCAGTAATAACATCGGCATCTGGAATCTCGTTGATTTTTTCACGGCTTCCTTAATGTTACTTGTATCAGGAATGCAATAAGTTTCGTGGAGTAGTAGACTTGACTTAATTTTTGCAAATATTTAAAAACAATAATTAACATTGCAATTTAGATGAAATTGCAGTGGTAAGTTTCCAATTTATAATTATTACTATGTTAAACGTCTCTAAAAATAATATGTTAAAAGCCTAAAGCAGTAAAATAAATGTCGCGCTTAAGCGGTAAGAAGAGGGAAATTGTTATGTGTGTTACGTTGGGAATATTGAATGTGGTATTTCACACTTACCGCGTATTGGTTCTGTGCGGAAAACAAGCAAATACGCACGATCTCGCACAAAAAAAAAGTTTCATTGTATTTAGAAATTGTAAGGTCAATTTTCTCTATATTTTGGTCGATTTGAGATGGAATAGCTCATGCATTGCCTTAATGCGTAAAAGTTGAAAGAGATGTTGAACCGTGTAGATGCACCTCTGCTTTCTCTTTCTTTCCTACCCGCTCACCGTACTCTTCCTGATTCCTCGATAATTGAAGACAGCACTGACCTATCGCGTTGCAGCGCTATGTGTGTCAGGAGACGTCTGCTGACCGAGTGCAGGTATGCAAAGCTGCTTGCAGCTGACCGTTGTGCGAGCTGTGCTCAAGTCTGTAGTTCAGTCCTTGACTCATTTCCTTGTAGCATTGCTGGAGAATGTTTTTCTTTGTGTTTTCGGCAAATATTAACTTATCTGAAACACGTCTTGGTGTTCCTATTCACCGCTACGTTCCAAGTGGTAACATTTCCGCTACAGACAATACTAGACCTCGGTTCCAATCCAGACATTAAAGCTGGCTTTTCACTGTCTGTTGTTTTCGATAAAGTCACATACTATAGTTCCGCTGTTTGCGAATGTGAAATTTAATCTAATTCCGCGAGCCAGCGGGAAGAGGAGAGGGTGATCATATGCTAACCATACGTTACCTCTGTAGTGGTTGGATAATTGTACAGAGCTGCTGAAGCATGTGGGCTTGAGGTAGCAATCAGGTCCTTCATTATTATTATTATTATTATTATTATTATTATTATTATTATTATTAAACTTGGACTCTCACTCTGAGAGAGGAACATTGGTTAAGGGTGTTTGAGAATAAGGTGCTTAGGAAAATATTTGGGGCTAAGCGGGATGAAGTTACAGGAGAATGGAGAAAGTTACACAACGCAGAGCTGCACGCATTGTATTCTTCACCTGACATAATTAGGAACTTAAAATCCAGACATTTGAGATGGACAGGGCATGTAGCACGTATGGGCGAATCCAGAAATGCATATAGAGTGTTAGTTGGGAGACCGGAGGGAAAAAGACCTTCAGGGAGGCCGAGACGTAAATGGGAGGATAATATTAAAATGGATTTGAGGGAGGTGGGGTATGATGATAGAGACTGGATTAATCTTGCACAGGATAGGGACCGATGGCGGGCTTATGTGAGGGCGGCAATGAACCTTCGGGTTCCTTAAAAGCCATTTGTAAGTAAGTATTATTATTATTATTATTATTATTATTATTATTATTATTATTATTATTATTATTATTATTATTATTATTATTATTTACCTCACACAGTTGCCACATTATGAACGTCCAGATAATATATGCAATACAGGGAGGCCGAGACGTAGATGGGAGGATAACATTAAAATGGATTTGAGGGAGGTGGGGTATGTTGATAGAGACTGGATTAATCTTGCACAGGATAGGGACCGATGGCGGGCTTATGTGAGGGCGGCAATGAACCTTCGGGTTCCTTAAAAGCCATTTGTAAGTAAGTAAGTATTATTATTATTATTATTTACCTCACACTGTTGCCACATTATAAACGTCCAGATAATATATGCAATACAGTGAGGTTTGCATAAGATTTCTTTCTAAGAAACTAGTATGGTTGTCTTTTCGATGTTGCCAACTGTTACCAGATATTACCAAAGCAGGTATAGTCACAATGCCATGTACTGTAATAATAATAATAACAATAATAATAATAATAATAATAATAATAATAATAATAATAATAATAATAATAATAATAAAGGCATATGACTCGGTTAAGAGGGAAGTATTATATGATATTCTTATTGAATTTGGTATTCCCAAGAAACTAGTTCGATTAATTAAAATGTGTCTCAGTGAAACATACAGCAGAGTCCGTATAGGTCAGTTTCTATCTGATGCTTTTCCAATTCACTGCGGGCTAAAGCAGGGAGATGCACTATCACCTTTACTTTTTAACTTCGCTCTAGAATATGCCATTAGAAAAGTTCAGGATAACAGGCAGGGTTTGGAATTGAACGGGTTACATCAGCTTCTTGTCTATGCAGATGACGTGAATATGTTAGGAGAAAATACACAAACGATTAGGGAAAACACGGAAATTTTACTTGAAGCAAGTAAACCGATCGGTTTGGAAGTAAATCCCGAAAAGACAAAGTATATGATTATGTCTCGTGATCAGAATATTGTACGAAATGGAAATATAAAAATTGGAGATTTATCCTTCGAAGAGATGGAAAAATTCAAATATCTTGGAGCAACAGTAACAAATATAAATGACACTCGGGAGGAAATTAAACGCAGAATAAATATGGGAAATGCGTGTTATTATTCGGTTGAGAAACTCTTATCATCCAGTTTGCTGTCCAAAAATCTGAAAGTTAGAATTTATAAAACAGTTATATTACCGGTTCTTCTGTATGGTTGTGAAACTTGGACTCTCACTCTGAGAGAGGAACATAGGTTAAATGTGTTTGAGAATAAGGTTCTTAGGAAAATATTTGGGACTAAGCGGGATGAAGTTACAGGAGAATGGAGAAAGTTACACAACACAGAACTGCACGCATTGTATTCTTCACCTAACATAATTAGGAACATTAAATCCAGACGTTTGCGATGGGCAGGGCATGTAGCACGTATGGGCGAATCCAGAAATGCATATAGAGTGTTAGTTGGGAGACCGGAGGGAAAAAGACCTTTAGGGAGGTCGAGACGTAGATGGGAGGATAATATTAAAATGGATTTGAGGGAGGTGGGGAGTGATGATAGAGACTGGATTAATCTTGCTCAGTATAGGGACCGATGGCGGGCTTATGTGAGGGCGGCAATGAACCTTCGGGTTCCTTAAAAGCCATTTGTAAGTCAGTAAGTAAGTAAATAATAATACATTTGTGGTTGATCTAATTTTTAAGTGTGTTTTATTTTGTTTGGCAACATGAAATTCATTTGTTTGGCTAAACAGTTTACGATTCACGAGACTTAACCTAAAAATTTATTTTCTTTGGCCATATGAAATGATTAGTATACACTCCGAAACCGAATACCGTACTACTTTAAAATATATGCTGTTTATTTGTTAATTGTTATTTTGCTAATATTAATATTAATGATTATCATCAATAGCTATCAGGGTTTGGGCCATTTGGCCTGTTCCGTCTCAGGTGAAAAGCTGGTCTCTCCATCGCTTCTTCGGGCGTCCACGATCTTTGTATCCAAGGGGTCTGTAATTTAATAATCTCCTGGGTAGTCTATCATTTGGCAACCGTAGAACATGCTCATGCCAGTTGCTCCGATACTTGTGGATTGTCTCTGTAATACAGGGCCGGGGAGCAAGAACCGATTCTACTCTCTCACGGGGAGCCATATTATTTCTCTTCATCCCCTTTCTTCCCCCCCCCCCCGAACACCGCGCAGCGTTGATGGAGTGACTGATGAATATTAAGCGTCCCCGTTTAGAATCTAGATCCGCTCTCGATGCCCAGCCCTGCTGTAATGGCTGCGATATTTAGTTCTTGTCGGATGTCTTCATTATATTTATGGTCATAGAGCAGCCGCGGCGAAAATGCGACTCACGAGCACATTGTGGCTCGCTGTGCTTTTCTCTCGCTTCCTACCTACAACCCCCACCCTCTCACTCACTGGAGTCAAACCCCGTTCTATTTGTATTTGTCTCGGACCTGCGAGTGGCGTATCGTCGCAATATCTCTCTCGAAACCACGTACCTCTGTAAAAAACGAAAGTTTCAAGTAGGATGGGAGGATGCATACTTTTGCTTACAATATGATGAAAATATTAAATGTATAATTTGTTCACAAATATTACTAGGAAAATGGTTGTATAACTTAAAACGTCATTATAAGTTACTACATGTTACTGATGAAACATTAAAAGGTTAAGTGTTATTATTATTATTATTATTATTATTATTATTATTATTATTATTATTATTATTTTTATTAACATTATCATCTCTGTACGTCGATTCTTTTACAGCAGATGTACGAATAATGCGGTTAGATTTTCAATTTAAACTCACAGATTTACAATGTGACGTTAAGTGAAAGCTGGATGTAAGGACTTGACAGATATTGAACTTTTCAAATCTTTGGAAAAAAATAAATATTTGAAGCTTCGTTCTTTCGCTTGCTCTGTTGAAGCCATGTTCGCTGTAACTTACGTTTGTGAAAAATCATTTTCAACAATGAAAATAGTAAAAATCAAATTTAGATCACGACTGACAGACAAATACCTTCGTGATCAACTACGATTGGCAGTAAGTAACATAATTCCTGATTTTGAAACTTTGTCACAGAGACATTCTGAAGACAGTTAATTTTAGGTTGTGATAATGTGTCCTATGTTTTCTTATTCATTTCTTTCTTCGTTACACGTCCTAAACATTAATTTCCCCTTCGGTTGTCCGCCTCCCTCCATAGGTGCTATGCACGTTGCAGCTTACACAGTGGCTCGGCGCATCATGGCCTTTTCGCCACGGCTGTCATGGAGAGTGTAGCCTGCTAGCGGTCTTAGTAATCTCATCTCAGCCGCTTCTATTCTTTTCAGTTGGCTAGTTGTTAGAGTCCAAGTTTCTGATCCATATAGCAAAGTTGGAATGACCATTGTTTTACAGAATTTCAAAATTGTGTCTTGCCGGACCTTCTTACGTCCTTGTCGTAATCCCTGGGCAATGTAACCTCAAGGTTATAGCAAACGGGAGAGGGTGAGAGCGAGTATCCAGCGCTCACAAACTGGATCCCCCTGGCTATGGGAGCATACCCAAACAGAAAACAGGCAGGTTCAGAGGCCTTAAGGTGGCATTCCCACCACTGAACTTTCTCAGCGATAGGTTGGTAACCCATTCTGAGGAGATTTTACTTACTCGTTATTCTCAGGAGAAACAAAGTCGGACTGGTTTTATCGCGAAGACGACCCGAGCTAGCAAACGGACTAATTAATATTAATAATATTAGTTATTAATTACGTCCAAATTTCAAATAACATTCGGTAGTAACTTTCGTTTCATGAACGTTGGCAGCTTGTTCAAAGATAAACGATTTTTTTTTATTTTAGTCGGTTATTTTACGACGCTTTATCAACAGCTTAGGTTATTTAGCGTCTGAATGAGATGAAGGTGATAATGCCGGTGAAATGAGTCCGGGGTCCAGCACCGAAAGTTACCCAGCATTTGCTCTTATTGGGTTGAGGGAAAACCCCGGAAAAAACCTCAACCAGGTAACTTGTCCCGACCAGGAATAGAACCCGGGCCACCTGGTTTCGCGGCCAGACGTGCTAACCGTTACTCCACAGGTGTGGACAAGATAAACGATGCTGTAGATGTTTTAGTACTGCACTTTTATCGAACAAATTCGAAACAAAGTTGTAAAAAAGAAAGTTCAACCTGACAACTATAAAATAACTATAATCCACTAACATATGAAGGGTGTTGGGAGGGAAACACGGAATGTCCAATTTTGTTTAGCGATTTTATGGTATATAGAGCGTTGTATAGGTGGGAACTAAAACTTCAGAACTGCCCAACCACAAACAATAAGTTAGGAGTACAAATGTTTGTGAAGCGCTGATCACATAATATAACACATTCATCAACTTGATGAACTTTCAGGGCAACCACTTTTATCAATTTCACTATGCTTCCATCTAGCAAAAGAAGTCGCGTTATAATCCATATGCAACTGCATGGAGCAACTGTACTTCCATCTAGCGGTCGTTACTAAAAATCCCTTTTCGACGTTGCCATTTCATAACATAGGAACGGTCAATCTGATATATTATATATGTGTGTGTGTGTGTGGGATGAAGTTACAGGAGAATGGAGAAAGTTACACAACGCAGGGCTGCACGCATTGTATTCTTCACCTGACATAATTAGGAACATAAAATCCAGACGTTTGAGATGGGCAGGGCATGTAGCACGTATGGGCGAATCCAGAAATGCATATAGAGTGTTAGTTGGGAGGCCAGAGGGGAGAAGACCTTTGGGGAGGCCGAGACGTAGATGGGAAGATAATATTAAAATGGATTTGAGGGTGGTGGGATATGATGGTAGGGACTGGATTAATCTTGCTCAGGATAGGGACCAATGGCGGGCTTATGTGAGGGCGGCAATGAATCTCCGGGTTCCTTAAAAGTCAGTAAGTAAGTAAATAATGACAGGGAACATTCTAAATTAAATGAAGCACGATAACTTAAAATAACATTTAAAGTAAATCTAATTTGTATCTTAAACTTAGGTTCGAACTACTGTAAAACCCACGAGTATGATATGTTCATATCTGCACAATACCTTTCAGCACTACACTCATTTCGCTGTCAACTCACTCACTGCACTGGAACTACGACACATTTCACTGATTCTATCCTGATTTCACTAACACTTCAAAAACATTTCACTGTTCAAATACTTTGCACTGCCACTATAAACTATAAACCTTCACTGACAGGAACACGTTTCACTTACACATCACACTTCACTGACACAACACACTTCACTAACACAACACACTTCACTGAGACAACACTTCAATAACAAAATATCAATTATACCCTTTAAATACTGTGTCGTCTATTAGTAAAGTCCTTAGGCCTATTTTTAAATACATTTTGGTTATTAGTAGAGCCTTTATTAAGTCTGCAGGTAAAGCATTCCAGTCCCTGATAGTAGGATTGAGAAAAGAAAACTTTCCAGTGTCCGTCCTCTGTCTTCTTTCCCTCAGTTTATCTATTATCAGGCAGTACATCTCACTTGACGATGTGTGTCAGAGGAAGAACAATTGTTTGTATGCATCTGAAGTCTGATTAGTGTAATATGTTACTAGCCAGCGATGTATAAAATGGAAGGGGAAAGGAACTGGCCAACCTATCCCATTATCTCCTGGCTTAGTTGCCTCATAAGTGATGAATTATTGGTGTCACTTATGAGTTTCAAACCTGTCCTCGGACAGTTGACTAAACATACATCAGGAAAGGTAGCAAAAGGAATTTGATCCATTATCGAGAGCTAATTTTTTAGCTTGGTTTTCTTTTTTATTAATGACAGGTACTTGACTGTTCATTGTATGAAGCCAATTATGTAGATCAGGGCTGGGCACATTACGTGATTCTGAGAAATGAGCGCTGTGTGCTTTAAAGAGCGGGTCTTGCGAGCGCTGTGACGTATGCATACTGTACGTCATTCAGTGTCGGTGCAGTGGTGACTCTACAGTATGAGACGAACTTTGAAGACGGAGCTTCCGCTCATACACTAAAGCGACCCGCTACTCCCAATGCTTTTAATGTATCATGGGAGGAAGAGTTCTTTTTCGTAGAGAGCAGTGGATTAGCAAAGTGTTTAATTTGTCATAAAACACTCCAACTGATTAAGAAGTTCAATATCCAACGACATTCTTCTTTACAACATGCTAATGAATATGACAAATATGTTGGTAATGAACGCCATAAATTAATACAACTTAAGGGGACACTCAACTATATTTTGGAACTTTTTTCCTATTTGACCAATCTTTTTCAAATTTGGGGGAAAAGTTTAATATACACATGGAAAGTAACATGCAAAATCTCAGCTCGTTAGATCCAATACTTTTCAAAATAAAAAAATATTTAAATTTTTGATCAATCATTAATTGAAATATCACTTTTAATTATCATTTTTTATTTTTTTGGCTTTGTGCATTTGACTGTGACTTCTCAATGAATAGGGGAAGAATTCTGCGTATTGATTTAGTTCTGTCATGTAAATTAGTGTAGAAATTTAATTTTTCATTTCTATGACACTTTTTCTGCAATTTTTAAGTTGAATGTCCCCTTAAAGAAAATGTTTCTCAGGTACATTATATTAGAGTATCTATTTGCTATTTATATTGCATTATAAGTTATTATACATTTAGTAATATATAATTTTAAATTATACAAGTATTATGATATATCATAGTATATTACAGTTCATGATATATCATATATCATATCATATCATACATCATATCATATCATATCTCATGTGTCATGTCATATCATATATCATATCATATATTACGTATTAACAGGATGATAATAATGCACTTAGTGAATCTGCTATGAGAATTAGATACAAAAATTTGCCACGAAATTACAAAGGAATTGAAAACATTCAACGAAGGTGAATTCATCAAGCGATGTTTAATTACATTGGCAGATGAACTCTGTCCACAGCAAGTACTGCTAGGAGCTGACGAGAAGAAGAGCGGGGCATGAGGAGAGGGACGCGGTTATCGCTGTGAATCCCCGCTGCACGTGGTACTAAGCATTGAACTGTACTAATCATTCACAAAACTTGCGCTCTTGCTCTTGCACAGTTGTGTTATGAATCCATGCGTTGCGTTACTAATATTGTTTCATTTTCATTACAGTGTTTATAAACATCGTGTTTTATTCGTCAAAATAACCAAGTTAATAGTAATATTAGTAGGCATATAGTTAATTTCGCATAGATATACATTATTTTATAATGGAACCACAGAGGAAAAAAAGAAAAACAATACACAGTGAGGCCCAGGATATTTTTTGAAGGGTTATAGTTGGTTGTAATGAGGAAGCACGACAAGGGAAACTTAGCCACAAGCAAATTTACGAATATCTCATTGTACTGGTATTTGAGTCAGTTCAGTAACAAGAATTCGTGGAGAAGCTGCTCATGCTGGTGAGACTTCCCTTTCTACTCCAGGGAAACACAGAAATCGCCAAGAGGAAATAAATGTTCATTTGGACGATTTTGATAAGAGGGTAATTCGAGATATTAGTGAATTTTATTCAGTGAGAAAACAGGTGCACGCATGTCCAAAACTGTTCCCTGCATTGAAAGAAAAAATGAAGTTTCCATGGGAGGGGGGGTACATTCTTTGAGAAGGGTTTTGAAAAATATGGGTTATAAATGGAAAAAATGTTACAATGCAAGGAAAATAGGCTATTAGTTGAACGTCCACATATTATTGATTGGCGTTGTGTGTATCTGAGGGCAATACGGCGATTCAGGGAGCAACATCGCCGAAAGTGATACTAGTGACTCGAGTGACTCACAATCAGATGAAGAAAGTGACGACACCAAGCTTGCCCGTCCACTGTCGGACAGCGAATATGGAGCTCATATCACTTGAGTTAAATTAAATAATTATTTTTTTTGTATACCAGAATTATAAGTAGCGTTTATTGTTGCTGAAAATCGTTACAATATAATATTAGTTTAATAACACTTCGCTCTTTTGTTTTCACAGATTACGTATTCATTGTTTGCATCTATTATAAACTCGACATTAATTCATTAATATGTCTTTTATTTCATATTTTTAGTATTCTTTTATAATTCTGTTGTACAAACAATAGGGTATGAAACTCGTACAATATAAACTTATTGATTAGCCTATATACTATTATTACATTAATGTACACAATGTTTTTAGATTAAATTATTCTTAAATTGTCGAATTCTTGAATAAAGTAACGTAATAAAATTAAATGTAAGTACTTAAATGCTTTCGGTCTTACTAATAAAAACTCTATATACAGACGTTTAACTGTCTTATACTTATACAATGAGTAGCTCGTTTATAAGTTGTGTGTAAATTTCTTACTAATAATCACTACATACGTCGTGTATAACAGTATAACTGTTACACAGCTACGTCATAGTTTCGTCATTACTTCGTTACGAAAGGTAATAGAATATCAGAGGTTCTCTACTGGATCCGGTAGAGCGCTCTAATGTGGCGTGTTGAAATATCGATAGTACAACTGGCTCTAATCGATTACCACACTACATTTTGGTCAAAGAGTACAAGCTACAGCAATATTATTCTAGTAATTCTAGAATCTTTGGTTTGTTCTTCTGTGGTTACAAGGTAAACATCATCATAAAATGACAGTCGATACGAACAGCTGTTAAAGGGGCGGCCATTTTTTTACTATATACAACGCTTAAACAAGGGGTTTCGTGTATATAACTACCGCAAATCAATTCCCATTGTATAGTTACAGCCTGTTTATACGTCCATAGTTTATTCACGGTTTATTAGTAACGTTTTCTGTCTCAACTCTGCATAAGTATCGTATAAAAACTATACATGATTTATTAGTAAGACTGTTTGAGAATAACTTATAACTTAATGCATTGTTAACGGTTAAAAAGAATCTTTCGCATTAAAATGTTAAATTAGAAACGCGACTAATATTTTCAGGATACGTAGTACTACGATGCATGCGATAGAAATGTTATGATCCTAGTATTACGTCACGCATTCCTTCCACTCTTCTTCTCGTCAGCTCCTAGCAGTAGGGGAAGTGGAAGCCATGCGCCTGTTTCGTAGAACCGTGGTGAGGAGATTGCAGTATGTGCGTATGGGTTATGTAAGTAAGCCTAATGATTTGTGTGTGTGCATAGAGCGAAGTTTATTTCATTAAATTAATAAGAGTGCTACAAATTCTGTAATGTACAATGAATTGATGTAATATCCTTATAAACTAGCCTATTATGTACTGACAGACTAAATGACTAGAACAACCGTGGCTCTTGTTATATTAATGCAGGGAAGGTAGCTGTAATGCGAGTCCGCCACTGCGTGAGCGTTCCGCTCTGGCTTGCCTTGCGGAGCGAGAGCAGCTCTGGCCGACTAAATGGAACCGCTCTCATGCCCGGCCCTGATGTAGACCAGTATATGAGTAGCTTAATATCAAAGACGGACATCTGACCTCAATCGAAATTTAGATAGTTGTGGTTTTTTATACAATTTTTCATGCTCTTTCCAGTTATAGTGAAACCATATGCAAACTCTAACATTATATTTATAAAATATATTGTGTTAAATATTACAAAGAACACTGTAAATTAAAAAATTGCCTCTAGATCAAAACTATGGAGACGACAGATGTCCGTCTTTGATATTAAGCTACTCATATACTGTTTTCGCTGTAAAAAAACTCCTAATGTAAACATAAGCACGTTTCTGTCATACCCGTGATTGGCTCCTAATCGAAACACTCAAATGACGCAGGAAAATATAGTCCGTATTTGGAAACAACAATCTTGTATTATTTGAAAATAAAACATTGAATTCTAGTTGTTAAATACGATGAAACATTTAACTTTACTCATATGTAAAACGCTATGTAAAAGAAAAGCTACTTTTATATTTTGTTATGCACTATGAACGCGGATGAATACCAACAGTAATACCGAGGTAGTCTGTTCTTGTAACAAGCTGGCATCACTTGAGCTCGTAATTGTTCACGTAAGCACGTGGTACTGAAGAATGGCTTTTGCATCCTCAACTGTCCATTGTGAAGACATAAGACTTAAAAATAATTTAATTACAGTAATTATAAAATAAATGTTTCCTAAGCAAACGAATGCATAGTAGTGAGGTTAGGCCTACTTGACGAGTAACGGGAAATGTTTAACATGAAACAGAATGTACAACAGTAGGCGGGAACACGTACTGAGAATCTATGGCGCCAAACAGCGGCCAATGAAACCTCACTTCAGTCACGTGCTATTGTTTATATTAGGATTTTTCTTACAGCGAAAAGATTATACTGATCGAGTCGTTGCTAGGGTGCGCCGTAGGAGGCTGGTCTACGCTACACCCGCGATGAAATGAGATGATGGAGATTTGTTGGAATATCACAGTGGAAGGAGAAAATCCTGTGTTACCTGGATCACGGACTTGCGCAATTCGAGTCATAAAAAATATATATTCGTCCTTCATGGTCTATCGCACCACGGGTTGTTATATTCAGAACTAGTAACTGCGTAGTAATTGTTCTCTATCGATTTCATGGTAATCAACTCAGTTAACGAACCCAAATTTCATCTTCAAATTAGACAACTGATTTGAGAATCGTCAGGATTTTGGGTAATTAAAATAAATATCTTTGACGTTCATTTTATTCTTCGTCTTGTCTAGATAATGGGTAATGAAGCGGTCAAGAATTGTGTTACATTTTGTATTTAATGTTCCCGACAGTCAGTTCGCGTTAAATGTTAGTTAGAGTGTATGTTGTTTGTCTTGAGTTTCTCCTGTGTCATTACAAGCGATGA
The DNA here is from genome assembly GCF_040183065.1 of Periplaneta americana. Lineage (NCBI taxonomy): Eukaryota > Metazoa > Arthropoda > Insecta > Blattodea > Blattidae > Periplaneta > Periplaneta americana. The sequence continues at coordinate 22,967,026 of NC_091118.1, read as the reverse complement.
TCTTGCATCTTTTACCTAGCTATTCAAGGTTACATTTACGTTATCATTACGCTAGGTATAAATTAAAGAGTTGTATGGAAACATAACTAAGGAAGGGACTACTGAAGTGCTTTGTGTGTTTTTTTAGTTGGTTATTTAACGACGCTGTATCAACTACAACGTTATTTAGCGTCGATGATATTGTGATAGCCTAGATCATATATGTAACAGATAACTCATCGCTATGTTAAAATCGGCAGCACTTTGAAGAAAACAACCGCCAGGATCGCCACCCATCCTCCGTAAACGAACACGAGATGGCAGTACAGTCGCTAATGCAATTCAAATGGGAATTATGACGTGACTTCTTATGTAACAACTAGATGGCAGCGTTGTAAACCTGAAAAAAGTTACGATGAAAGAGTAATGGAACGGAGAAAAAATTCTCCGGCGCTGGGACTTGAACCCGGGTTTTCAGCTCTACGTGCTGATGCTTTATCCACTAAGCCACACCGGATACAACCCCGGCGCCGGATAGAATCGTCTCAGATTTAGCTCCAACTCTTGGGTTCCCTCTAGTGGCCGCCCTCTGCACTACTTCGTGATTTAAGACGGCGCTTATTCCGTCGGATCCCGGCCAACTAGTCACTCATATCGAGTGCACCTCAGCACATGTGTGGACTTCGGTCCTGCGTTCATAGACATCTATGACGTAGTGCAGAGGGCGGCCACTAGAGGGAACCCAAGAGTTGGAGCTTAATCTGAGACGATTCTAACCGGCGTCGGGGTTGTATCCGGTGTGGCTTAGTGGATAAAGCATCAGCACGTAGAGCTGAAAACCCGGGTTCAAGTCCCAGCGCCGGAGAGAATTTTTCTCCGTTCCATTACTCTTTCATCGTATGCAGAATATCTGCATGGAAATATCATAAGTACTTCGGTACATTAAAATAATATATATAATATATATCTGACAAAAGTTGTTAACCTGAAAGCCTATAAGGCCGACCTATCTGTTACATATATAATCTAGGGTGATAGCGAGATGGTAGTTGGCGAGATGAGGCCGAGGATTCGCCATAGATTACCTGTCATTCACCTTACGATTGGGGAAAACCTCGGAAAAAACCCAACCAGCTAATCAGCCCAAGGTGGGATCGAACCCGCGCCCGAGCGCAACTTCAGACCGGCAGGCAAGCGTCTTAATCGACTGAGCCACGCCAGTGGCTAGCTTTGTGTGGAATGTGGCATTATATAGGGCAGAAACATGGACATTACGGCGAAGTGAAGAGAAATAAGTATAAGCACTTGAAATGTGGGTATGGAGAAGAATGGAGCGTGTGAAATGGACTGACAAAATAAGAAATGAATCTGTGCTGGATAGAGTACGTGAAGAAAGAATAATGCTGAAACTGATGAGGAAGAGAAAAAGCAATTAGCTGGGTCACTGGCTAAGAAGAAACTGCCTACTGAAAGATGCACTGGAAGGAATGGTGAACGGGAGAAAAGTGCAGGTCAGAAGAAGATATCAGATTATAGACAATGTATCGTTAAGAGGAAGGTGGAAAAGAAGGAAGATTGGAGAATGCTGGGTTTGCAGTAGAAGACGTGTTCTTGACAGAAAAGTATGAATGAATGTATTGCCGAAAAAATATATATTTCGAGATTTTCACGGAAATATAAATAAATAAATTTGATTTCCTTTCTCCCATATAGGCCTAAGTACGTAGATCCATACATACATGGATTGTAAATAAAGTAGTGGCAACACTGCCGGGAATGGGTCGTGCGCATACGCATGCGTTACGAGACAACTGGTGATCGTAGTTGAAGATATTGTCGATGTATTGAATGATAAAACCGGTTGCTATGACAATAAATGTTGCTATTGTGCGTGATTAAATGTAGAGCACTATTTTAACCAAATACCTTACTATAATAATACCGGACAGCTAGCAGTTTTGCGCGCGAACGACGCTGGTGCTGCTACCTAGGCGACCGGTGTGGAGATACTCGCGAAACAAGCTGTAATCAACTGCAATGTATATTGTTGCTGGGCTAGTTAATAGTTTTATTAATTAGTGCTGTGTTAAAATGTCAGGGTGTATTTACAATTGCTACAATTACAGTATTACAAATTGCTCCAAATCGTACTTCCGATTTCCGAGAGTTCATAAAACGTGTGTGAACAACATTCTTTATTAGGCCTAATGCCTTTGTCTCTGTGTTGATAAAACAATAAAAATTAGCTTTTTTATTTAGGCCTAATAAATGAATAGAAGTTAAAATATATTGGAAATTTGAAGGTTTTAGCAAATTAAGTTTTATTGTTGCCCACATGCCTTTACTAATTATTACAAGCATCAGAATACTACCATTTTTATCTTTGCAGTTGTCAGCAATGGGTATATAAAGCGCTATTGTAAATTCATGCATAATGTGAGAATTAATTTTATCACAGTCTAGTATATACAGTCACGTAGCTCAATACGTAGTAAATATGCATCCATAGATAGTTGCTGACCATTAGGATCGCTAACATCGCCTCATTACAGACAATGCGAAATATTACCGGCACACTCTTTTGTTCCTAGCACTCTCACAATTCAAGCTTCGTGACTGTATAATATACTAGACTGTGATTTAATCTCACTAAAGCAAAGAAAAAAATACGCAACAATTAATTACGGAAAATAATATGAAGCATGCAATATTTCTCATAATATGCAGCTTTGGTATAAAATAATGTTACATTAAATACGGTAGTATTCAACTAATATTTGTATTTGTGGACGTAATTCCACGCCGCTCCGCTAGATGTCAATATTTCGCACTCACGTCAATGCTGCTAGTATACAGCTGTCCGGTATTATTATAGTAAGGTATTTGTTTTAACTGCTCTAAAGCATGTTGACTAAACTTGAGCAGCGATCGTGGATATAAATCGAGGTAGCCCGTGGTAGAAATGCACGCCAATGTCATCAACGGTTACTTGAAGCTTGTGGCAACGATGCACTACCGTATCACACGGTTGCAAGGTGTGTCTCTGCATTTCGTACGGATCGGAATGAGACGGCACATGTGGCTCGCACAGGTCGCTCGTCCATTTGTGACAAACAAGTAGAGTTCTCCTTGCTGTTGACCATTGCTGAACTGTACGAGAATTATCCATCGAGGTTGGACTCAGTTATCAAACTGTGTGGCACTTCCTGAAGAAAAATCTCCACATGAGAAAAACTGCAGCACGCTGGGTTCCTCATAACCTGGCAGAAGCACAGGAGTGGCACCGATACGCAGTAGCTCAACTCCACCAACAGAGATACCACAACGATGGGGACGTATTCCTGCAACGTATTGTTGCTATTGACGAGATATGGGCACAGGCTTACGGGCTATTCCATATGAAATCGATCAGTAAAAAACCTCGCATTTTAATAGGCCTACTTTAATTTTTTCCCTATTTATACAAGGTGCTGAGGAGAGTGCATTTTCAAAAATATACTATCGAAAGTCAAACGGTTTTCGTACTATTGAGCGACAAATTTAGCGTATTTTATAAAAACAAGCCTCTTTCAGCGCTCAGAACTCTGGCACCATTTACTGCAGAACATTGAACGGGAGCTCATTTTGAAGCTGACATTTGGTAGGTTATGTTAAGAAGTAATCCTTATTTTTATTGTATACAGAGAGACAGATAATCTGATTTTACTTACTTTTAGGCTTTTTGCCCATTTGTAAAAATGTAAAAAATATTGAGAAAAAACCTTGCATTATTAAGAGGGATTCGGCATTCTTTACTTAGTAGCTTGGCAATAGGTTTCGAGGGTATTACATAGATTATTTTCACACGCCTAGACTTGAACGGCGCAGTACCCCACACACTGGCCGAGAGCTGAAGATAAGAGAGCATTAGGCGTCATTTTACTCCTGTGTTTATGAAAACTTGTGATAAAGCTTGCCTAGCCATGACTGCTAGACGACACATCACGTGTTTGTCTCCTGGCCTTGCTTGTCTCGACTACCTACAGTCAGCTGGTTAGTTCACGCGCGTACTATTTATTTTCTTCATTTCATATTTTCAATACTTTCTTATCAACCAACGGTGCACCAGTAAAAATATGTGTTTATTTGTACCTTCAATGCGGAATCTAACCATATATTTTAAAAATATTTTTTCGTGGTCAAAGGCGTCTTAATGAAGAAAAATCTAAATTTCTCCATTTCCATAAAAAGTAAGAAAAACTGTTTACATGTCAATATAAACTATAATTTCTCAGCATCAAAACAAACCATGATTTTGATCATTGGGTGAAAGGGTTTCGGAGCCACAACAGTTTAAAATTGCTAATTTAATGAAAATACGATAAATTTAAATATTTTTAATTTAAACACAATGAAGTTCTGATGCCTCAAATTTTGCACAAAGCATTGTATCACAGTTGTCAACGGACAGAAAAAGTTTCATTGTATTTAAAAATTGCAAGGTCAATTTTCTCTATATTTCGGTCGATTTGAGATGGAATAGCTCATACGCAGTCTAATGAATGGCACCACAAAGGATCACCACGTCCAAAAAAAAATGCGATATGAATCCTCTAGACTGAAAGTCATGCTGATAGTGGGATACGACAGTGAAGGTGTTGTCATTAACCATGTCGTACCTCAAGACCAAAATGTCAATGCAGTATACTACCAGCATTTTCTCGAACACAACCTACGTCCAGCTATGCTGAGCAAACGTTCATATTTCCTGAGAGACAATCCACCTTTCATCTTGCATGATAATGCTCGTTGTCATGTCGCAGGAGCAATGGCTGAATTGCTACAGAGATGGGATTTGGAAGTACTGGAACATCCTCCGTATTCCCCTGACATGAGTCCTTGTGACTACGACTTGTTTCCACGGTTGAAAGAACCACTTAGAGGCAAGAGGTTTCAGATATTGCATCAGTGCTTCATGCAGTAAGGCAGTCCATCAGAGAGATAAACAGAAACAACCTCGCTAACGGCATTCAACGGTTACCACGGATTTGGCAAAAGATACAGGAGCACGCTGGTGACTATATTGAAGGGATGTAATAGTAATATGCGTTACAAGAGCGGTATGTTGAAGTTTTCATGTTCGAGGAAAAGTTTGAAAAAGCGAAACGTAGTTGAGCTTTTTTAATTTCCGAGAATTGAAAGAAAACATACCGTACATTATTTTGTGCGAAGATCGTTTATTACATACCTGAAAGAGGAATTTCTAATTAGTTGCAATGAAATCTCCGTCTTGGTTTCTGTTTAATGACGGCAAATTTGCAAAACAAAAATATCTATCTTCAACATTGTTGCTTTAAAGTGTTTTTTGTGTTTACTATACTCCAGCAGGCCGTGATATAGGCCTACGTCTGTCTTTTTTTTTTCCCCCAGTCCTAGATCATATATGTAACAGATATGTCTTGGTTATAGGCTTTGAGGTGAACAACTTTTGTCACGTTTACTACGCTGCCATCTAATTGTTACGTAAGGAGTCACGTCATAATTCCCATTTGAATTGCATTAGCAACTGTGCTGCCATCTCATGTTCGTTTACGGCGGACGGGTGGCGATCCTGGCGGTTATTCTCTTCAAAGTGCTGCCGATTTTAACGTAGCGAGGAGTTATCTGTTACATATATGATCTAGGCCCCAGTCTATGATGAGTCTGGAATCTTGTTGATTTTTTTCACGGCTTCCTTAATGTTACTTGCATCACGAATGCAGTAACTTTAGTGGAGTTGTAGAGTTTACTTAATTTTTGCAAATATTAAAAAAAAATAATCAACAGTGCAATTTAGGTGAAATTGCAGTGGTAAGTTTCCAATTTATAATTATTACTATATTGAACGTCTCTAAAAATAATATGTTAAAAGCCTAAAGCAGTAAAATGAATGTCGCGCTTAAGCGGTAAGAAGAGGGGAAATTGTTATGTGTGTTAGGTTGGGAATACTGAATGTGGAATTTTAGACTTTCCGCGGATTGGTTTTGTGCGGAAACCAAGCAAATACGCACGATCTCGCACAAAAGTATTTTCAATGTAAGCTCAATAATATGTTCGTACTGTCTATGTTGCCACTACTTTATTTAAAATCCTCGTATGAATAAGTTTTTATTCCCTTTTCTTTTCTAGTAAAAGATATCGCTGCGTCTACAATCACAATTATTCTTGATCTCCTATTCCCCCTCCTGTCGCTCTGTATAAAACAAATGATCATTATCTTGCACGTGTAGCCGTGGTTCACAGTCCACTCCATCGGCTCCTTTGCCTGACGGACGGGCGGCCCCATCCATATCGCTGAGTACACACTTGTGTCGCCGACCCAAGACAGGAAGCAGCTTGACAGTTCTGTTATCCCGGACCCGTCAAGTCCTGCGAATTCCCACTGCATCTGTGTGACCGCTTAGCGTTTATTCCTGCGTGAAGAAACGCGAAAAATTACGACTGACCTCTTCATACGATGTGAGTACCAACAACAAAGCCACAAAATACTGACATGCTTTTTAAGACTTTACCTCTGCAGTTGCAATTTAATAATCTCGTTACTAAAGGGACGCTATAACAATAATGTTGCATAAAATTGTACAGTTTCAATTTAATAACTGAAATATCGTTGTTGAAACAACGCCTTAACAATAAGTAATATTGGACAAAATTCTACAGTTGCAATTTAATGACTGAAATCTCGTTACTAAAACAACGCTTTAACAGTAAGTGGGATAAAATTCTACAGTTGCAACTTAATAACTGAAATTTTGTTACTAAAACAACGCTTTAAAAATAAGGTTGGATAAAATTCTACAGTTGCAATTTAATAACTGAAATTGCGTTATTAAAACAACGCTTTAACATTAAGTGGGATAAAATTCTACAGTTGCAATATAATAACTGAAATCTCGCTACTAAGACAACACTTTAACAATAAGTGGGATAAAATTCTACAGTTGCAATTTAATAACTGAAATCTCGTTGTTAAAACAACGCCTTAACAATAATATTGGATAAAATTCTACAGTTGCAATTTAATAACTGAAATCTCGTTACTAAGACAACACTTTAACAATAAGTGGGATAAAATTCTACAGTTACAATTTAATAACTGAAATCTCGTTGTTAAAACAACGCCTTAACAATAATATTGGATAAAATTCTACAGTTGCAATTTAATAACTGAAATCTCGTTGTTAAAACAACGCCTTAACAATAATATTGGATAAAATTCTACAGTTACAATTTAATAACTGAAATCTCGTTGTTAAAACAACGCCTTAACAATAATATTGGATAAAATTCTACAGTTACAATTTAATAACTGAAATCTCGTTGTTAAAACAACGCCTTAACAATAATGTTGGATAAAATTCTACAGTTACAATTTAATAACTGAAATCTCGTTGTTAAAACAACGCCTTAACAATAATATTGGATAAAATTCTACAGTTGCTATTTAATAACTGAAATCTCGTTACTAAGACAACACTTTAACAATAAGTGGGATAAAATTACAACAGTTGCAATTTAATAACTGAAATCTCGTTACTGAGACAACACTTTAACAATAAGTGGGATAAAATTCTACTAACTGAAATCTCGTCGTTAAAACAACGCCTTAACAATAATGTTGCTTAAAATTCTACAGTTGCAATTTAATAACTGAAATCTCGTTACTAATACAACGCTTTAACAATAATGTTGCATAAAATTCTACAGTCGCAATTTACTAACTGAAATCTCGTCGTTAAAACAAAGCTTTAACAATAATGTTGGATAAAATTTCACAGTTGCAATTTAATAACTGAAATCTCGTTGTTAAACAACGCCTTAACAACAATATTGGATAACATTTTAAAGTTGCAATTTAATAACTGAAATTTCGTTACTAAAACAACGCTTTAACAATAAGGTTGGATAAAATTCTACAGTTGGAATTTAATAATTGAAATTGCATTACTAAAATAACGCTTTAACAGTAAGTGGGATAAAATTCTACAGTTGGAATTTAATAACTGAAATTTTGTTATTAAAACAACGCTTTAGCAATAAGGTTGGATAGAATTCCACAGTTGCAACTTAATATCTGAAATCTAATTATTAAAGTTATGCTTTAGAAGGTTGGATAAAATTTCACATAAAATAATTAAAATCTCATTACTAAAGCAACACTTTAATTTTAAAGATGGATAAAATTCTACTTTAATCTTTAGTGAAAGAAGTAACATATTTTCCAAACTCATTTTTTTTATGATTTTTCCTTCATATTCACATAACTCAAATGGGCTGACAAGACGCCAGAACCCAACTTTGAGTGCACATAAATTCTGTGTGACTTAAATTGTGGCTTCCTATTAACGTACTTCCAGTAACGAATATATGTGACGGTGTCGTGTATAGTTCTTGGGGTAGCTCAGTCGGAAGAGCATTCGTGCGCTAAGCGAAGAGTCCCGGGATGGATACCCGGCACCGGAACAATTTTTCCTTGAAATTATTCAAACCTACTTTACAGAGAGCTACTACCTGAAAGCCAAATTTGCATCATTTTTTTTTAGTTATGTATATTACACAATGGTAACGTTTCGGAAACTTCTATATGTCGATATTTTCTTTTAAGAACAAAATCGCCTATAGCATAGAATCGTATGACCATAACCTTCAAAAGCTTACCTTTTCAGAATTTTTTTTTCCGAAAAATAGGCCAATAAAACATCCTCGACTATGTCTCGCTTCCCAAACATTCCGCCGTTAATAGAATACGCCTTGATTCACTATTATTATTATTATCATCATCATCATTATCATCATTATTATTATTATTATTGTTTTAGGCCTATTTTCAGGGAATGTAGTTTCTGCATCGGTAGTTCACATGCCAATAATTTGATGTCGCAAATCACACTAGCATTACTCCATATTTCAGGAATGTTCATACACAGTAAGTTCTCGTATGTCCACACGCAAGCTAATGTCAGAAATGCCTGGAATGTGCAATGCTGACTGTTTTCGCCCGTCCAACATGGGTAAAGTAGATAATAAGTTAACAGACTTTGGAAGCTTTGGTTCGTTTGTAATATTTGCTGCCTTACACTCACATTTCTTCTACCAGCCAATTTATTTTAATCACGTCAATTCTTAGCTTAAATTTTTATTAATTCCCTCCATAATAGAGGTCAATTGCTTTAACAAAGAGTGGGGGTGCCACTCTAAATAGGGTAAACTAGGGTCTGTTGGACAGTCGGACATGTTGGACACTCTGTACTTTAACGTGTTACCTCGCCACTTGTGGGCACCACATTCTGCTAGAAGTCAATGATGGAAGTAGCCACGAGTGGGGTTACTTCCGTCATTGACTTCTAGCAGAATGTGGTGCCCACAAGTGGCGTGGTAACATGTTAAAGTACAGAGTGTCCAACATGCCCGACTGTCCAACAGACCCTAGTTTACCCTATGTGTGATAAATTCTGCAGTGCCTGGGAAAAGTGGCATAAGTCAGTTTCCACAAACTTTTTTTGATAATTTATTGACAACTTACACTGGTTTACGTCGATTTGATTTTTTCTGTATGAATTATTGTAACGGGAGAAATATTTATGTCTCTTTTTCCAAGCAAGCAGATGTTCCGTAAGTTGTCAATAAATTATCAAAAAAGTTTTGTGGAAACTGACTTATGTCACTTGTCCCAGGCACTGGAGAATTCAAATGAGACTAAAGTGATCGTGTTTCCACTGTTGCAACGCACTACTGGATAATAATAATAATAATAATAATAATAATAATAATTATTATTATTATCATTATTATTATTATTATTATTATTATTATTATTATTATTATTATTATTATTATTAGCATGTAGCACGTATGGGCCAATCCAGAAATGCATATAGAGTGTTAGTGGGGAGGCTGGAGGGAAAAAGACCTTTGGGGAGGCCGAGACGTAGATGGGAGGATAATATTAAAATGGATTTGGGGGAGATGGGATACGATGTTAGAGACTCGATTAATCTTGTTCAGGATAGGGACCAATGGCGGGCTTATGTGAGGGCGGCAATGAACCTCCGGGTTCCTTAAAAGCCAGTAAGTATTATTATTATTATTATTATTATTATTATTATTATTATTATTATTATTATTATTATTACTTATCATCATTAAAATTATCTGTGCAGATGTACACTTTTTACACATAGTGAACCGCTGAAACAAGGTCTAATTTATTTCGACACATTATTTTTATACACGTCTGGTATCTACACTGGTGTTATTTCACTGTCCTTTAGAAACCTAAACAATGGTTTTATTTTTAATATTGAATTAAACATTTTTAACTCACTGTCTCCTTGATAACTAAAACTTTAGCAACAATAAAATCCTTTCATTCATTCAATCATTTATCCATCCATGACTAGTATCTTAACTGATCTTTATTTTACCGTCCTTGGCAACATAGACAATGACTTTATCACAGCAGTGAACTAAGATTTAAAAAAAAATTACTCTTTCAATGACAACTAGCACATTAACAACAACAAAATCCATTGTGATGGCTGAAACACTTCCATCCATGCCGCAATCATTGGTCTTTGCTTCAAGCTGAATTTTTTAACCATTTTTACAACAGAGATGAAAACGAATTCATTGTAACCATGGAAATATCATGACCTACCTTATTTTGAAGAAATGAAAAATGTTGCCCCCAAGGTCTTATCTATAATCACATAAATCTAAATTGAATCACTACACATAGCCTACAAGTGTTAACATTTTTTAGAGACTCGGTATATTATAAATAGCTTTTAATTGGCGATTTGTGTAAGTACTAAAAAATTATTTTTTATTTATTTTAGTAGGTTATTTTACGACGCTTTATCAACATCTTAGCTTATTTAGCGTCTGAATGAGATGAAGGTGATAATGCCGGTGAAATGAATTCGGGGTCCAGCACCGAAAGTTACCCAGCATTTGCTCATATTGAGTTGAGGGAAAACCTCGGAAAAAACTTCAACCAGGTAACTTGCCCCGACCGGGAATCGAACCAAGGCCACCTGGTTTCGCGGCCAGACGCGCTAACCGTTGCTCCACAGGTATGGATTACTAAAATTAGAAAAAAAAATATAGGCCTACGTCAAGGGCAACTTATTCGGTTTACGTATATCCCCGAGAAAAAATTTCAGTTGCGGGAATTCGAACCCGGGCCGCCTGTGTGACGGGCTGATGGTGTAGACCTCGCCAACCTCCACAGGGACGAATCTAATCTTGCTGAAATTGTCACAGGGAACCTGTCATTTGAATGATTGGTGAGGATTGCATATTTAACAGGAGAAGCTTAACTTCAAGGTCTCAGTTATTACTCGAAAAATATCCTTCCCGCAACGGCCAATGAAGGTCCAAGGGCAACCAGAAGGCCTGTTGACAAGGATCTCATTTACTGATCGAAATGCTAAGTGGATATTTCTTCTCCCCCTCCCATGAGAACCCTATTGCTAGTTCAAGACATGACGCCCTAAAAGCCCTAGATCTAGATCACATAGCTACAGAGCTCTTACTTCTAGTGCCGATTGTATAAATAACTAATCTGGACTCATAAGTTTGGATTAAAATTAAACCTAAAAAAATCTTACAAGGAAACATTCTGATTGAGGCAGACAAAGAAGTTAAGTTTTTTTCTTCTACTGTGTTAATGACGTCAAAAGAACTGCTTATACACATTTTGGCCACTCGGCCGTAATTACGAGGTCGACCAGAAATTGATTTTCCCTGGGGCCGTTTACAGAAAAAAACATACTTGCATGGAAAGAGTTAGTGAAACGGATACATCAATTGAAGCGATGAGATGTAGAACAGCACAAATCCACGTCTTCACACTATATGACTTATGGGCATCGATGAATTCGTCTCATTCAGAGCTATATGTTGAGAATCAAAACGACACAAAAACCAGCATTTTAGTGGATATTTTAGTGGCAATGATAATCAAAACATCACAAGATCGATAATCAAGTCCACATCTTTGCAGTAACGGTTAGCGCATCTGGCCGAGTAACCAGGTGGCCCGGGTTCGATTCCCGGTCGGGTCAAGTTACTGGTTGAGGTTTTTAACGGGGTTTTCCCTCAACCCAATATGAGCAAATGCTGGGTAACTTCCGGTGCTGGACTCCGGATTCATTTCACCGGCATTATCACCTTCATCTCATTCAGATGCTAAATAACCTAAGATGTTGAAAAAGCGTCGTAAAATTGCCTACTACTATCCGTAAACTAAGCTGTTCTGAATTCACTGACACTACTATAAGTTTCTGGAAGTTGATATTCAGACCAGCACAAGTTCATCGTCGGATTATCTCCCATGTGGCAGCCTTGGTGTTTAATGGTGTATTTTTTGGGAGATGGTATGTTTTTCGCATCTAATAGTGTAAATAATCAAAATGATTGTGTGTGGTATAATATCTAGTAACGATGATGTCCCAGTTCCACAGTTAAAATCACAGCCATCATCATGAAAAAGAATTACTCTTAAAAAATAATCGTTTAAGTGGCAAACCATATGTAAACACTGCTGAGACTAATGTTCTATGCTCAGCAGCTGTGGCTGTATGTTTTTGGCATACATAGAGTGTCTGATAACAAAAGATTTAGGGGAGAGTTGGGTAGTATCGGACATCGGGTAATATCGGACAGTGCGTTTCTTTCATCTACCACCAGATGATAGTACCTGAATGACATGGTTACGTTTCTGTGATATCGCATACTTATGTAAAGAATCGATTGGTGGTAGTACCATTTCCCGTAACAAACCGGAAGTAGGGGTACCTGTGGTCACTTCGAAATTTCAAATGAGAACATGGGTCATTGAAGGTACCATTGGAAACTGCTTTCAGGATAACAGGCAGGGTTTGGAATTGAACGGGTTACATCAGCTTCTTGTCTATGCGGATGACGTGAATATGTTAGGAGAAAATACACAAACGATTAGGGAAAACACGGAAATTTTACTTGAAGCAAGTAGAGCGATCGGTTTGGAAGTAAATCCCGAAAAGACAAAGTATATGATTATGTCTCGTGACCAGAATATTGTACGAAATGGAAATATAAAAATTGGAGATTTAACCTTCGAAGAGGTGGAAAAATTCAAATATCTTGGAGCAACAGTAACAAATATAAATGACACTCGGGAGGAAATTAAACGCAGAATAAATATGGGAAATGCCTGTTATTATTCGGTTGAGAAGCTCTTATCATCCAGTCTGCTGTCCAAAAATCTGAAAGTTAGAATTTATAAAACAGTTATATTACCGGTTTTTCTGTATGCTTGTGAAACTTGGACTCTCACTTTGAGAGAGGAACATAGGTTAAGGGTGTTTGAGAATAAGGTGCTTAAGAAAATATTTGGGGCTAAGCGGGATGAAGTTACAGGAGAATGGAGAAAGTTACACAACACAGAACTGCACGCATTGTATTCTTCACCTGACATAATTAGGAACATTAAATCCAGACGTTTGAGATGGGCAGGGCATGTAGCACGTATGGGCGAATCCAGAAATGCATATAGAGTGTTAGTTGGGAGACCGGAGGGAAAAAGACCTTTAGGAAGGCCGAGACGTAGATGGGAAGATGATATTAAAATGGATTTGAGAGAGGTGGGGTATGATGATAGAGACTGGATTAATCTTGCACAGGATAGGGACCGCTGGCGGGCTTATGTGAGGGCGGCAATGAACCTTCGGGTTCCTTAAAAGCCATTTGTAAGTAAGTAAGTAAACTTTTATTGTTTACTCACAAAGCAACAAAAATGGTATCTTCTGAGAAATGTTGTATGTTGTTTATGTAGGTACACTCTTCATAGTAAATGTTCAAAATGTACACCATCGTGTGCTAAACAATGTTCTGATCACCTCCTAACATCTGTTATTGCACTTTCAGCACAGCTGAGAAACCCACAGCCTTCTCTAGTTCTGTTTCATGTCTTCTCTAGTTGTTGGACGCACCTGGTAGACCATGTCTTTCATTCTCCCCCATAAGAAGGCTTGCCCGTGACTTAGAATTGCAAATGGTTATCAAATTTTTTATGAACAACCAGTATCATATAGTTTTCGAGAAAAAAGGCGGATACGCGTGGTCTGAAACATCCGGTATATATATATATATATATATATATATATATATATATATATATATATATATATAGTGAACCGTAAGTAATGCCGTTAGTTTCAGGGAGTTATTCTTTGAGATATTTCAAACAAAAAAGTTTAATACAGTTTTGCTCGTTTTTGCTTCCTTTTCGAGATAAAAATTGTTTTATATGAAACATTTCACAGCATGTTTTGTATGTATTTATTTATTGAGGTTTTTTCCGGGGTTTTCCCTCAATCCAAAACTAGCAAATGCTGGGTAACTTTTGGTGTTTGACCCCGGACTCATTTCACCGGCATTATCACCTTCATATCATTCGGACGCTAAATAACCTGAGATGTTGATACAGCGTCGTAAAATAACCCAATAAAATAAAATAAAAATGTATTTATTTACACTGCAAGTGGCAAGCACCCGGTGGCAGTGGTATACACAATATAAACAATACACAATAAAATTACAATACACAATACAATTATATACTCAATACAATAAGAATACGCAATACAATTTAACACAATAATTACAATTAATAATAAAACATAAAATAACCTAATTTTACAATACAACCTACATATGTATAGGTACTACATAAGTTTCAATAGTCTTTCACTTTACTCTCATCTCACTCACTGTAGTGGCACTATGACGCATTTCACTGACACTTTAGGACACATTTCATTGACGCTATAAATTATCACTGATCGGAACTGTTCACTGCACTGTAAAACCATAACTTCACTGACTCACCTCGCTTCACTGATACAACAGTTCAAATAAGACAAATAATTACATCCTTATGCATACTTATAAACAGAACTACATTTAAACTAAACATTTCTAGTCTAAGACCCTCTTACACGCTATTTTTAAATAATTTACAATTCAAACCAAGGGACTAACTCGTCAGGCTAAATAAATACATGTGACCTTAAAAAATAAATGTTAAATCATTGAATCATTGATTCAGTTCCCAATATTTTCAGCCAATTTAAGAGAGCAATGCGTTATGATAATAAATAATTGAAAAGATTTTAGTTTTGTCCTTTAAATGTGCAGAAATTTGGTCTGAACAAATGAAACTTTTCGTTCTGAAAAGGAATTTTAAAATTTTACATTTGTTCGGATCAAATTTCTGCACATTTAAAGGACAAAACTAAACTTCTTTCAATTATTTATTATCATAATACAATGCTGTATTAAACTGACTGAGCGTATTGGGAATTAAACCAATGGCTTTCCCAAAACACGCCACGAAATGAACAATTTTTATCTCGAAAAGGAAGCAGAAGCGAGCAGTATTGTATGAAACTCTTTGGTTTAAAATATCTCGAAGAATACTTACTTACTTACTTACAAATGGCTTTTAAAGAACCCGAAGGTTCATTGCCGCCCTCACATAAGCCCGTCATCGGTCCCTATCCTGTGCAAGATTAATCCAGTCTCTATCATCATGCCCCACCTCCCTCAAATCCATTTTAATATTATCCTCCCATCTACGTCTCGGCCTCCCTAAAGGTCTTTTTCCCTCCGGTCTCGCAACTAACACTCTATATGCATTTCTGGATTCGCCCATACGTGCTACATGCCCTGCCTATGTCAAACGTCTGGATTTAATGTTCCTACTTACGTCTGGTGAAGAATACAGTGCGTGCAGTCCATTCTCCTGTAACTTCATCCCGCTTAGCCCCAAATATTTTCCTAAGCACCTTATTCTCAAACACCCTCAACCTATGTTCCTCTCTCAGAGTGAGAGTCTAAGTTTCACAACCATACAGAAGAACCGGTAATATAACTGTTTTATACATTCTAACTTTCAGATTTTTGGACAGCAGACTGGATGATAAGAGCTTCTCAACCGAATAATAACAGGCATTTCCCATATTTATTCTGCGTTTAATTTCCTCCCGAGTGTCATTTATATTTGTTACTGTTGCTCCAAGATATTTGAATTTTTCCACCTCTTCGAAGGATAAATCTCCAATTTTTATATTTCCATTTCGTACAATATTCTGGTCACGAGACATAATCATATACTTAGTCTTTTCGGGATTTACTTCCAAACCGATCGCTTTACTTGTTTCAAGTAAAATTTCCGTGTTTTCCCTAATCGTTTGTGGATTTTCTCCTAACATATTCACGTCATCCGCATAGACAAGCAGCTGATGTAACCCGTTCAATTCCAAACCCTCTGTGTTATCCTGAACTTTCCTAATGGCATATTCTAGATCTCGAAGAATAACCCCCTGAAATTAATGGCATTACTGAAGGTTCACTGTGTATACAATTTATACTGCTCTTTGCCTGGCTTATTGCTAATATCAATTCTTTTCTTTGTTCTTTGCAGATAAAATCAGCTGCACGGAAGGGAAACGAAGGCATGTGGATTAAGCTAAAAAAAGAGAAGAGGATCTCTGTTGCATTTCCATTCGTCATTATATGCAACGAAGTAACAAACAGAGTTTATTACTACAGCCCAAAGTCCATCCGCGGTTAACTCATACAATCATACATGCGTTGATTAAGTGATATTTCCTCATTCTCTCTCATGTTTCCGATGTGATTTATTCTATTTCTCGCTTTGTTATTCTTCGCGCGAACACAGTACTTGATAAAACGCCAAAGAAGCAGTGGTAGGGGACATTCTGACTTGGACAGCTATACATTGCATGGATTACCTCATTACATGTAAAGCTTTTGCACAGGACAGACAGTTGAATGACATTCCCGCATAGCACATACGTATCGTCATAGCAACGGCGATGCTTTTCTCTGTATCTCGATATTAACTTGATCTTTAATCATTCTGTGATAACGTTAAGTTATAAAAAGACTTCAATAGCAAATTAACCTGTCACTTAGTTACTTACATAGTCTATCTTCAGTTGTTTTGAAATCTTTTTCTCCGATATTTGAACGTAGAGGTAGTTGTGGGCATCCACGGAATTTGTGAAAAACGCCCAGGGGAGTATAAAAACTTACATAAGAACAACAAAACAACCTTGGAAGGTATAGGTATAAAAAAGAGGGGAAGAGTCAAGTGTTCAAGGCTCGGCTGTGACGTAAAAGTCAGTTTGTGATTACTTTTATTATAGTAAGACTTGAACATTTTATTCAGTCTGCTGCAATCGTGTGTTAGGGGAGGTAGAGGGGCACTGTACTAGTCACGAGAGAGGAATAGAACTGTTCCGTGAACATCAAGTGAAAGTAAAAATGTCTGAAAAGCAAAGTTCAGCTTCACCACTGCAATATTCTGCAGTTCCGTCCGCCGACTCTGCAGTAATTTCGTACAAAAGTGATGGAAGTGATTACGTTAATATCTCCGAAAATGTGAATGGATATCCAGCTGTTTCAAAACCGCAAACGTTTTCACGGCTCCCCCGTCGAACCCCTGTGGACATCCAGTTCGACAACATAGCATACACAGCTTCACTTGGATTCAGAAAAGGTAAGTTAAATTGATTAATAATTTTAACCCTTTGCAGTACAGTAAGACAAAAAATTAAAACAAAATGTAATTTTTTATGTTTGTCATATCATAATCATAACAAAGCTTCGATATATATTTTTTTTTTCAAAATTATAACTTTTTTTTTATTTTAGTAGGTTATTTTACGACGCTTTATCAACGCTAGGTTATTTAGCGTCTGAATGAGATGAAGGTGATAATGCCGGTGAAATGAGTCCGGGGTCTAGCACCGAAAGTTACCCAGCATTTGCTCATATTGGGTTGAGGGAAAACCCCGGAAAAAACCTCAACCAGGTAACTTCCCCGACCGGGAATCGAACCCGGGCCACCTGGTTTCGCGGGCAGACGCGCTAACCGTTACTCCACAGGTGTGGACTTCAAAATTATAACTGTGCAAAAAAAAAAAAAGTCACTCTGACTGACCACTATGCCACAGTAGGGATCTTAATATAATTGTACAGAAAGAAAGAAAACTGTGATTTCTTCGAACAACCACTATGATGCAAAGGGTTAAATTGTGAAACATGATATACAACACCATTTTTTCTACGTTTCAAAAAACGTTAAGGGATTACATACATCTTCGAAGGTCAAACAATTTATTTTTCTCGTATTAATATGGTAATTTAGAGCCCGGATGTTTATCAAAATGCCTTTTTTACTGGGTGGAAGTAAATCATTATTTGCATAGATAGGCCTATAAATGTGATTTTGAGTAAATCAAAGTGATAGAACTCATTTTTATTTTGCCTATTTTGCCTTTTTAAGGAATTTTTTAATAATAAATGCTTTTTTTGTAATTTTAATGCAATTTTCTTGTTTATTTGCAATTTTCTAATTAATTGTAATTTAAATATTTGAAACAATGACTAACTTTACTAACAATAGTAAATAAAAGTAATTTATTTCGGTCCCCATTCTGCTAATAATCGTCCTTCAATACTATTGGTGTAATATGAATAATGATCGACAACCCACAGTTACAAATATAATATTGTCATGTCTTCACGGTACCAACAATCAGCTTTATAATTTTAAATATTAAGCTCGTTCTCATAGAAGTTATCACGTAACATTTTCAATTGTTTGCTTTCATATTTTCAAATCTTAAGCCCCATTCACAATGAAAATTAAACATAACCGTAACATAAACACAGAAGTTTGCGGCCAGTTTATCAAATGGGATCAATCACAATGAGTCACATAAACATTGCCGTTAGACGTTAACATGAAAGTTTGCAAACTCTAAACTTTCATGCTTATGCTTACGTGATTTGCAAACAGTACACAATCGTGGAGCGATGATGAATACGACAGAATATGAGGAAATGGCGTCGTTGTTATGTTTCCATGGTTGCCAAGTATCTTAGCGATTTTGTTTATGTTCCCATCATGAATGTTCTTGATTTTACCGTAACTTTTACATTTTTCTGTTAACGTTTACGTTATGTTTAATTTTCATTGTGAATGAGCCTTTACTGTTACAATTTCGTGCTACACATGTTTATTATTGTAGGAGAAAGAAATTTGAGTGAGGAACAGTCAGTTATTGTCGGGTGACAGAAGGTATAAGATCGGTTAGGTAGAATGTCAAAATTCAGTAAACCATTGCGAAGTAAACTTCATGCTTACGTTAGTGAATTTGGTGTCCATGTGTTTTCAACCGATGGAACAGTTTTGTTATGTAAGGTTTGTGAAAAGACAGTTAATCACGAAAAAAGAAGTATTTTATAAGTCAACATGTCACCTACGAAGTAAATATGTGAGTTGTGTTGATATAATTTAAATTTATTGCTAAATATTATTCCTTTTTACAATTTATAATGCCTTTTTCAAAGATTATTGTATCAATTTTTTACGTTTTATTGTCTTTTTTGCCTGCCTGTTTTAAGCGTTATAAATGCCTAAACATCCGGGCTCTAGAATTGGCAAGGAGCAGCCAGTCTTCTACAAGACATGTGCTGTTTTTCTCTTCTACGGAGGAGGGACTCGAAGTCTTGTACTGCAGCCTGACTGACCGTAACTTACAGTAGAAATAATTATAATGTTTTTAAGTTGCTTAAAACCTTAGGATACTTCAAATATTTTCATATTTAGTTCAAGGAAAGACCAAAATATGGTATACAAAAATAGGGATTGAAATAAAACAAAATTGTGATATTAAATTCACATTTCCTTACGTCATTTTTTAAGTGTTTGCAATATGACAAGATCTGCAGCAAGTTATAGACTAAAACAAAGAGTATTTGAAACATCAGTTAATGAAATAAGTCAACTTAAACTATAATAGTACATTATGCAATGAGCCTATAATGGTTGTAATTAAGACGCGAGTATGTTTATGAAACGAGCGCAAGCGAG
Source organism: Periplaneta americana (assembly GCF_040183065.1). NCBI lineage: Eukaryota > Metazoa > Arthropoda > Insecta > Blattodea > Blattidae > Periplaneta > Periplaneta americana. The sequence goes on along the minus strand of NC_091118.1, from coordinate 22,947,075 downwards.
TTTCATAATTTTCATACGAGCGTCTTAATTACCATTATAGGCAAGTTTCAAACGACTTTTTATGCTCGACCATATTTCTAACTTGAAATTATTCATAAGTATTCATGTCATTGTTATCTAAGTGAGGAGCGGAACTGACCTTGTGCAATAGCCTGCCTCATAAATTGTGAGATGTGCGCAGACGCGAAAGTATTGATTTTTTCCGAGAAACAGATGTCGACGATCTTGATATAATCTAGAGAGTAAAAGAAACATTAATCTTGATATAACCTTGAAATTGAATTATACATTGAAAAACGAAATGACAAATTGAATTTATTTGAATATTATTTACAATTAACGCTAATTATTATAGTAACAGAACTGACTTTATTTCAAATGTAGGTTATTTATTGTGCAATTGGTGAAATCGATACTTGCGCTTTCATATGGTGCTTTCTGATTGGCGGAACACCTGAACTTTAATGAATAGATGTACTTTAAAGGTCCATTAAAGGGCTGCTACCAGGTGTATAATTACTACATTTCAGCATGGTCGAGCTTAAAGAAATATATTTCTTCAACAAAAATATTTCCACGTTAATTTAAAAAATTCACATCGATATGAGATTTTCATGGAATCGCTCAACTGGAACTTTGAAAATTTAGGCGCCCCAAATTTTGTTTCTGGGTCTGTACAAATCGCTAAATGAAATTTTTCAAAATTAATACGTCCAAAAACTCCTCCTTATGTAGGCAAATATATTTTTTCTTTTTAGACCGAAGAGCAATTTTCAAAACATTAAGAATATAAAATTTCATCATAATAGGATTTAAGGTTATGAAGGAAAATAAATCACAAATCATTTACATTTTTAAAGATGAAAGTGTATTATAACTCCCTTCCCCTCCCCCCCCCCCTGTTTTTACGGAAGAGGGACCCGAAGGCTTGCTCTGCAACCTGAGGCATTACTATTCTTGGAATGATATTTGTAACCGAACAGTCGAGCTCTTGTACAAGTACAGCACGCCGCACCGTGAACTTAACCCGGACTACTGTATGGTATGGATGTTAAATGTTATGTTTTATTTAACGACGCTCGCAACTGCAGAGGTTATATCAGCGTCGCCGGATGTGCCGGAATTTTGTCCCGCAGGAGTTCTTTTACATGCCAGTAAATCTACTGACATGAGCCTGTCGCATTTAAGCACACTTAAATGCCATCGACCTGGCCCGGGATCGAACCCGCAACCTTGGGCATAGAAGGCCAGCGCTATACCAAGTCGCCAACCAGGTCGACTCTATGGTATGGATGATGATATGTGAATTAATGATGATGATGATGATGATGATATATGAATTAATGATAGCGAAATGAACCCGAGATCCAACGCCGGAAGTTACCCAGCAATTCTGCTTCAATTGGTTGAGGGAAAACCACGGAAAAAACCCAACAAGGTAATGTGGCCCAACCAGGATTTGAAGGCGGACCCGCTCGTTTCACGGTTAGACGTGCTAACCCTTACTCCATGCCAGTCGACATATATCTCCTTAAAAGAAGGTAACTTAATTTTGAATGCCATTTTATTCCGCTATATTTCAGTGAGCGGCAGTAGTATTCCCGTAAAATTTTCCCTGGACCAAAAATACATTACCTACAATTATTCATTCATGGATTTCCAGCCTTCCCTCTTTTCCTCCGTCTCTTCGTCTCAGCATATGATATGCCTATATCTCAATGTTGTCTATCATCTGATATCTTCTTCTGCTCCGAACTCTTCTCCCGTTCACCATTTCTTCCAGTGTGTCCTTCAGTAGGCAGTTGCTTCTTAGCCAGTGACCCAGCCAATTCCTTTTTCTCTTCCTGATCAGTTTCAGCATCATTCTTTCTTCACCCACTCTTTCCAACAGAGCTTCGCTTCTTTTTTTTTTTTTTTTTTGTTTTATTGGGTTATTTTACGACGCTGTATCAACATCTAGGTTATTTAGCGTCTGAATGATATGAAGGTGATAATGCCGGTGAAATGAGTCCGGGGTCCAACACCGAAAATTACCCAGTATTTGCTCGTATTGGGTTGAGGGAAAACCCCGGAAAAAACCTCAACCAGGTAACTTGTCCCGACCGGGATTCGAACCCGGGCCACCTGGTTTCGCGGCCAGACGCGCTGACCGTTACTCCACAGGTGTGGACAGCTTCGTTTCTTATTCTGTCTGTCCATTTCACACGCTCCATCCTTCTTGATATCTACATTTCATATGCTTCTAGTCGTTTCTCTTCACTTCGTCGTAATGTCCATGTTTCTGCCCCATACAATGCCACATTCCACACAAAGCACTTCACTAGTCTTTTTCTTAATTATTTTTTAAGAGTCCGCACAAGATGCTCCTTCTTCTATTAAAAGCTTCCTTTGCCATTGCTATCCTCCTTTTGACTTCAGCTCATGTTACTGTTTATAGTATACAATGTAACTCCACAAATAGACGCTCACTCTCGTATACTTCACGATACAAGGTAAGTCAACGCATCCTGTCCCGTGCTGCACAGGGCTAACCAGTTGGACCAGTGCAGTAGTGTGCAGATACTCGTACACGTTGGCAGCAAGGCAGGGAACAAAAAATATGTACTTATGTTGAAGCAGAAGTTACAACTATTGGAACGGTTTAAAAAGGTGAATCAATCAGAGCCATCCCTCAAGAATTTGACATTTCGGTCAGAACAGTGCATGGGATAAAGCAAAATTCATCTAAATACGAGGCATTCTGTAGTGATTATAAGAAGCTTCGTTATTATCAGTTGAATGTAGGATGAAAACACAGCTTATTTTGTGTATTTCCTAAATTTAATCAATAGGTATGATTTATGTTCTCTCTTGAAGGGTATACACCATTTTAAAATAATTTAATACATAAACACAAGATTACAAGAAATGCTCAATAAGTTTTTGGTAGCTTTATTCTCGTCGGCTCTAATCAACAATAACAAAAATGCAGGTTACCAGGCGACGATAGAAAAGAAAAGATGCGAAAACAAATGAATGTGGTGTACAAACAATTGAATGCTCTTTCATATCTATATATATAATTTGAACTGGTAATGGAAATTACGTGAAAACGACTGAACGGATTTTAATAAATGGCCCCTCATTTTGAAGCTTGGAACCCAAAGTTTTTCGGAAAAGTAGTAGTTTTCAGTGAAATGTTAATTTTCCTACATAATTTTCCTATTTTCCAATATCCATCTGTTGTCAGTTTTGAGAACTAATTTTCTTGAACCACGGCCGACTTGATTGAATTTCAGAACAAAGCACACACTACAATAAACAATAGACTATTACACGAAGGCCATGACCTGCAGGATTGCCGACATATTTAGAGCTCAATTCGATTTGTTATTAAAAACTGATTCTGCAATGTATGATTTTCTGAGTACAGCTGTGTATTCGATATTCAAATCTACAAAACCTGAGGTGGTTTGATGACATTATTACCATTAGACATTAAATATTATTACAGTTAATATCAAGATAATAATATTGTTATTAAAAATCAAATATTTTTATACTTATTAACCCAGTGGGGTTGGGTCTTTTTCATATACTTAATGGCGGTGTAGTGTAGATATTGATATGTGTCATTGTCTTCAGTATTGGCTCGAGAGAGCGCAATAATTACAATTCCTAAGGAAAGATAAAAAGGTATTACTTACTGTTAAAATAAGAGGCTTAGAAAATTTTGTATTCTCCAGATCATTTCAACAAGATCTCTTAGTAGGATAAAATGATTTTACGCTCTACATTTCAAGTTATACATGCAGCAGCTATACGAAAATGCTATTGTTCGAAAGCTTAGGAAACCTGACTTTTTAAACTTTTGCCTACAATCCACAATGACCTGAAATAGCTACTGCTATCGTCCTGACATTGATACTTGCGTTTTCGCGTTGAAACTCAAAAACTGAAGTTGGATAGGTTCACGAAAAAATATTTGGCCTAAAAAAATCCATTCAGAGGGAGTATGTTTCATTATTGTGGAAGCAAATAACTATAAAAAAGACAAGTATTCTTCATTGAAAATAAATCTGAAAAATTTGTATTTGACCGTATAACGAACTTAGTTTGCAGCAGTATTTGCTGCACAAGCCACTAGTTTAAGTATAAAAATATAGGGGTGCAAACTGAAATTTCAAAGTGGGAGTGGCTGGGGGTGGGGGTGAAATCTAAAATGCAATTAACCCTTGTTTAAGACTCCCCCCTTTATATCTAAATTTACGTGTTTTTTTGGTTTAAATTGAATTCGATTAATTAACTAGTTATTTAAAGTGAGAAGTTTTGAAATGAAAGTCCCGTATGTATATATATTTAGAAAGTTTTTCCTCTAGAAGTTTGTTTTATGTTTCAGATGTATCACGTATATATTATAATTAATCACGGATTTGTTTTGTTATATGTTTTGCATATACTAAAATATATTATTTAAAATTATGTACGTTAATTACGGTCAGCGCGTCTGGCTGCGAAACCAGGTGGCCCGGGTTCGAATCCCGGTCGGGGCAAGTTACCTGGTTGAGGTTTTTTCCGGGGTTTTCCCTCAACCCAATATGAGCAAATGCTGGGTAACTTTCGGTGCTGGACCCCGGACTCATTTCACCGGCATTATCACCTTCATTTCATTCAGACGCTAAATAACCTGAGATGTTGATACAGCGTCGTAAAATAACCCAATTAAAAATAAAAAAAAAATGTACGTTAATTATTTATGTTTCGGTCAACACGCCATACAAAACATTGTACAGCCCTTATGTTTACCAATGTCCGCAGTACTCCGTAGAAAGACGGCGTTCGTACCGTAAACTGGGGTAAAGAGGATCACATGTGGTAAAGTGGATCATATGTGTATTGTTAGATAAGTCAGCGCCACATGGATCACACATGCAAAGAAAATCTTTCTTCTATAAATGCCACTAAAAATAGTTTTCTTTGCAAAGAAAACTATTTTTAGTGGCATTTATAGAAGAAAGATTTTCTTTGCATGTGTGATCCATGTGGCGCTCACTTATCTAAGCAATACACATATGATCCACTTTACCACATGTGATCCTCTTTACCCCAGTTTACGGTACCTCGTCTCGCACACGGACCATTGCTGTGTCTATTTGTGGAGTTCCACTGTACCCCAAGTACGAGTATATGAAGCTGTTCACTTTTCTACTACCTCATTTCGAATTCGCACATGTACCACCTTTATTTTCTTCCGATAACCATGGTCTTCGTCTTGTTTGCATTTATCTTCATCCCATACTGCTCGCAGATATCGTTTAACTCCAGTAGCATAACCCTTAATATCATCTCTTGCGGATGAGTTCTCCACATCTAAATCAAAAAAGTCCTATCTCTAATTTTCCTTGTTAAATTCCTATAATCAACGTACTTTGATATCCACAGTTTATCAATTAGTTATTCTTTACATTTATGTTACTGTTGCTAGGAGCAACGAGTGGATAGAAGTTTATTGAAGTTACTCGTCGTTATGGCAACAAGTGACTAAAAACAAAATTGGAAATAGAGCGATTTTTTTCTAGAAACATTCGATTATTGTGACGTTTTGTTAAGTGACCTAAGTTCTGAATTGTCAGTCAAGTTACAGCGAGCTCAGAATATGTGCGTCAGATACGTGTGCAACATCCGACGGTATGATCACATATCACCATCCTTCGCAAGTCTCTCGTGGCTCCGACTTAAAGAACGTAGAACTCTACACTCTTTGTCTTTACTCTTTCGAATTCTGCACACTTCAACACCAAATTACCTTTCGTCTCGTTTCTCTTATCTATACTCTAACCACGACGTAAATACCAGATCACTTATCTGTGGCACGCTAAGTATACCTCTTCATAGAACATCTTGTTATTCATCATCTTTTACAATATCCACCTCGCGTCAATGGAATTCCTTGTCACAAAGTATTAGGGGCTGCAAGACAATAAACACCTTTAAGAACGGCTTAAAAGATAACCTTATTAGCATTTCACTCCAATCATACTGATTTAAACTATCACTGACTACATTGTTACTTTTTTCTTTAGACATCATCCTGATTGTGCTGTATTTTAATTGCCTCGTAATAATCTCTTTCTATTACCTAATATTATTTGAAATATATTAACATTCTATGTATTTTAGTTTAATTCTGCTACACAGTTTATTTCAGTGTTTAATTAATAGTTCATAGTATTTTGTTGTTTAATTTGTAAATAACTTTTGTATACATGTAACTCTCATCTAAATCAAATTGTTGGATTCTTTGTAAGTTCATGCATATGTATATACACTTTTTGCTGGTTGAGTGGAAGAAAAGGCCTTACGGCCTTAACTCTGCCAGCTAAAATAAATCATTATTATTATTATTATTATTATTATTATTATTATTATTATAAAATGTAACTTAATACATTAAATATTAACATAGTAATGGGCTATTTCATTTGAAGTGTTGGACAAACATATAAAAATAATTAATTGACCTCTCATGAAGCTTCTATAGTATTCACTGTGTGGATCGTATCATTTATTACTACATTTTATGTAAAACGTGAACAGAGTTTAAGAGCAGTTACCAATAAATCTCTTGCTGAGAACGACTTTTTTATGTCAAGGTTGCAGAGAACGTGTATTTACGCGGAAAATCACGAAATACATTTTTACAGCATTTCTGTACCTCTTCTTTATGCTTCATTAATGAAAAATAAAGAGATATTTTAGGTGTCATATTTTGGACCACCCGGTATACAGGAAATTGAAATATTTTTTCAGTTTACTTAAGATTTACGCAAGCTCTTTTTGTTGGACTTGTTTGCCTGTTCTTGTGAAAACATTATTTCTTCGAATGCAGTAACGTTCCTTGCTTGTGTTTCTCCACCTCAAATAAAACAATTGCTCAGCAGAAAATAACATCCACACTCATGGACTTCGATGCAGATACCTTACAAGTAGCGATAAACGTCACAAATGCAATCTAATGACGTATGCTTTAGATTTTTGCTCTAGTTGAATGGAATTCAAAGTACTAATGAGGAAAATATAAGACGCGATAATCTATAAGAGTACTTAATGCACTTTGTCACTGAAGGCTGCTTGCTAACACTTCAAGATATAGATAAGGATTTTTCTAGGCTCCTATACGATAGTGTGAGGAATTCAATTTCGGTGTTGGCAGCACTTGAAAGGCAGAATTAAGAACAATATAATAACCAGGGAAAGGATTTATATGTAAATACATATTTACTTATAAAGCTAATATAATTTATATTTTGCATTATCTTTATGTTTCACAATGTGTAGGGTTGAAAAATCCTACTTTTATTTTCCATATTTTTCCATATTTTAGAGTTTAGTACATATTTTCGTTAATTTCCATATATTTTCCATATTTCATATAAAACAGTCCATATTATATTAGGTTTAACAATAAAACAAAACAAAATTCCATTAACTTTTAAAAATACATTTCAACAATAGAGATTTAAACACATGTTCAGTAATCCCTTTAACATCAGAGTTATTTGAAAATTAGCAGTCCTATCAACAATGGGAAAGTAAGTTACAAAACTGTATTAATTTAATTTAAAATTTTTAACAGACTTCAGTTGTGCAGCTCAACAGTTAAATGCCAGTCAGAGTACAGATAGGTTCAGTTTTGTAAATCATACTATAAAGACGGTAAATATGCCAAAAGTACGTCATTCAGTCAATTTAAAATCAAAACTAACAAGTTACATTTCAGAATTTAAAGAAGATGGTTTATCAACTGACAATAAAATATTATTTTGTAATTTGTGTCAGTGTGCAGTATCATCTACACAAAAGTTCCTGGTGCAACAACACATTACAACTAGTAAACATCAGGCCAACAAACAACTAAATTCCAAGCAGAGACAATTGTTTTTAACACAACCAACAACATCGAATGTAAGATCTGAGTTTAACATCGACCTGTGCCGTTCTCTCATCTCTGCTGATATTCCTCTCTACAAACTAAAGAATAAGGTCTTCAGGGAATTCCTTGAAAAATATACTCAACATACAATCCCGGATGAGTCAACACTTAGGAAGACGTATGCTCCATCCATCTACGATGAGACAATACAGAAGATAAGAGATGAAATTAAAGATAGTTCAATTTGGGTTTCCATTGATGAGACTCCCGACAAAGAAGGTAGACTTGTTGGTAATGTAGTTATCGGTTTGTTAAGTGAACAATATTCTGAACGAATTCTTTTACATTGTGATGTTCTAGAAAAGTGCAATAACAAAACTATAGTTAAACTGTTCAACGAAGCTATGGGTATCCTGTGGCCAAAGGGTATTATGTACGATAATGTGTTATTCTTTATTAGCGATGCTGCCCCTTATATGGTCAAAGCTGGACAAGCATTATCTGTTGTATATCCTAAATTGACTCATTTTACTTGTGTGGCGCATGCATTTCATCGTGTGGCAGAAGTGGTCAGAGACAATTTCCCTAAAGTAGATTTGTTGATTTCATCAGTGAAAAAAGTATTTCTCAAAGCTCCCAGTAGAGTTAACGTGTTGAAAGAAATGTACCCTGAAATTCCATTGCCACCAAAGCCAATTTTAACTAGATGGGGTACATGGCTAGAAGCAGTTGAATATTATGCCGAACATATAGACTCTATTAACAATGTTCTCCTTGCATTGGACTCTGAAGATGCAGTCTCAATTGATACTGCGAAAACAGTTACCTGTGACATAAGTGTGAAGAATGACTTAGCTCACATTCAGCATACATTTTCATGCATCATAAAAACGCTCAAAAGTCTCCAAAATAGGCACCTTTCACTATCTGAAAGTTTTGAAATTATAAATAGTACTGTGGAACAACTGAATCGTGGTAGAGGTAAAGTTGCAGATGCAGTAAGAGCTAAGGTGGACACTGTACTTTCAAAAAACCCTGGATATGAAGAACTACAAAAGGTTGTTGCTGTGATGAGTGGTGAATCAACAGTGAAGATTAACTTGGACTTATCCCCAGCAGACATTGTGAAATTGAATTATGTACCAGTTACTTCTTGTGACGTCGAACGCTCTTTTAGTCAGTATAAATCTATCCTCAGAGACAATAGAAGAAGATTCACTTTTCAGCACTTGAAAGAAATGTTTGTAACCTATTGTTATGGTAACAGACAATAAAAATTGTGTTTTGTTGAAACTACATTGGAAGATAAGGTACGTCCATTATATTTTTTGTTTAGTTTGATTAAAATGTACCAATATTTAACGTACATAGTCATTTTTTTATAATTTTAAGTCCATATTTAATTCCATATTTTGGTAAAAATCCATATTTAATTCCATATTTTGGTAAAAATAACTACATATATATTTACATATTTCATATATTTTTAGTCCATATAAATCCGTTCCCTGATAATAACAATAGAGAAAGTTACACAACGCAGCACGTATTCTTCACCTAACATAATTAATAACATTAAATCCAGACATTTGAGATGAACAGGGCGTGTAGCACGCACGGTTGAATCCAGAAATGAAAAGATTAGAAAATAAGTCCAACTCTGTATGGCGTTCAGAAGTCCACCTTTGTAGGTCATTCTCTTTGTAGTGAAAAGGAGAAAAAATGAAATCCAACTTTTTCGGCGTTCATTTTGTAGTGAAGAGGAGAAGAAAATGGAATCCAACTCTTTACACTGTTCGTTTTGTAGTGAAGAGGAGAAGAAAATGGAATCCAACTCTTTACGGCGTTCGTTTTGTAGTGAAGAGGAGAAGAAAATGGAATCCAACTCTTTACACCGTTCATTTTGTAGTGAAGAGGAGAGGAAAATGGAATCCAACTCTTTACACTGTTCGTTTTGTAGTGAAGAGGAGAGGAAAATGGAATCCAACTCTTTACGGCGTTCGTTTTGTAGTGAAGAGGAGAGGAAAATGGAATCCAACTCTTTACACCGTTCGTTTTGTAGTGAAGAGGAGCAGAAAATCGAATCCAACTCTTTACGACGTTCATTTTGCAATGAAGAGGAGAAGAAAATGGAAGCCAACTCTTTACAGCGTTCATTTTGTAGCGAAGAGGAGAAGAGAATGGAATCCAACCCTTTATGGCATTCATTTTGTAGTGAAGAGGAAGAGAAAATGGAATCCAACCCTTTCCAGCGTTCATTTTGTAGGAAGAGGAGACGAAAATGGAAACCAACCCTTTACTGCGTTCATTTTATAGTGAAGAGGAGAAGAAAATGGAATTCAACTCTTTACGGCGTTCGTTTTGTAGTGAAGAGGAGAAGAAAATGGAATCCATCTCTTTACACCGTTCGTTTTGTAGTGAAGAGGGGAAGAAAATGGAATCCAACTCTTTACGGCGTTCGTTTTGTAGTGAAGAGAGGAAGAAAATGGAATCCAACTCTTTACACCGTTCGTTTTGTAGTGAAGAGGAGCAGAAAATGAAATCCAACTCTTTTCAACGTTCATTTTGTAGGAAGAGGAGACGAAAATGGAAACCAACCCTTTACTGCGTTCATTTTATAGTGAAGAGGAGAAGAAAATGGAATCCAACTCTTTATAGCATTCATTTTATAGTGAAGAGAGAAATAAAATGGAATACAACCCTTTGTAGAGAAGAGGAGAAGAAAATGAAATCCAACTTTTTCGGCGTTCATTTTGTAGTGAAGAGAAAAAGAAAATGGAATCCAACTCTATACGGCGTTATTTTTGTAGTGAAGGGAAAAAGAAAATGGAATCCAAGTCTTTACGACGTTCTTTTTGTGGTGAAGAGGAGAAGAAAATGGAATCCAACTCTTAACGGCGTTCATTTTGTAGTGGAGAGGAAAAGAAAATGGAATCCAACTCTATACGGCGTTATTTTTGTAGTGAGGGGAAAAAGAAAATGGAATCCAACTCTTTACGGCGTTCTTTTTGTAGTGAAGACGAGAAGAAAATGGAATCCAACTCTTAACGGCGTTCATTTTTGTAGTGAGGGGAAAAAGAAAATGGAATCCAACTCTTTACGGCGTTCTTTTTGTAGTGAAGACGAGAAGAAAATGGAATCCAACTCTTTACGACGTTCATTTTGTAGTGAAGAGAAAAAGAAAATGGAATCCAAGTCTTTACAGCGTTCATTTTGTAGTGAAGAGAAAAAGAATATGAAATCCAACTCTTTACGGCGTTCTTTTTTAAGTGAAAAGGAGAATATGGAATCCAACTCTTTACGGCGTTCTTTTTGAAGTGAAAAGGAGAATATGGTATCCAACTCTTTACGGCGTTCTTTTTGAAGTGAAAAGGAGAATATGGAATCCAACTCTTTACGGCGTTCTTTTTGAAGTGAAGAGGAGAAGAAAGTGGAATCCAACTTTTTACGAAGTAGCCTACTTTTTGAAGTGAAAATGATGGGAAAAGGAACTTTAACTCTTCACGGTGATACATTTTTAAGTTACAATGAGAAGAAAAGGAAATCCAATCCTTTTTAAATGAAAAAGAGCAGAAAAGAAAGGAATTGAACTATTTACAGCGTTATTTTTAAAGTGGAAATGAGAAGAAAAAGGAATTCAAGTGTAGGCCCATATGTTGTTTCTTTTAAAGTGAAATTGAAGAAAAGGAATCCAAACTTTGTCCGACGTTATTTTTGTAGTGAAAAAGAGCAGAGAAAGGAATTCACCTTAATACTGTTTTTTTTTTCAAAGTGAAAATGAGCAGAAAAATGAATAAAATTCTTTACGACGTTCTTTCTGAAGTGAAAATGAGCATAAAAGGGAATTTAGTTCTATAGCCTACGACATTTCTTTTTAAAGTTAAAATGAGCAGAAAAATGAGTCCAAGTCTTTGTGGCGTCCTTTTTTGAAGTGAAAGTTATTAGAAAAGGAAGTGCAAATCTTTGCGGCGTTCTTTTTGAAGTGAAGGTTAGTAGAAAAGAAAATGCAACTCTATACGACGTTCTTTTATGTTAATGAGCAGAAAAGAAGAATCCGTCTCTTTACGGCGCCTTTGTTTAAATGAAAGTGGAGAGAAACGTGAATTCAACCCTATACGGCGTTCCTTTTTAAAGTTAAAATTAGCAGAAATATGAATCCAACTCTTTGCTGCGTTTTTTTAAGTGAAAGTAGACAGGAAAGGAAATCCAACTCTTCACGGCGTTTCTTTTGAATTGAAAATGAGGAGAAAGTGAAATTATTTTATTTTAAACCGTTCAACCTGAAGTGAAAAGAAAGGGAAGCAAATTAAATCTTAGTTTTCATTTCGAAGTGGCAAAAAAAAAAATACAATACAAAGTTACTGGATCTACAAATATAATTCTCGCGTTTGGATCCTTCGTTTTCATTTGAAGGAAGGGAACATGAAATCGTATTCTTTAGGATCATTAAAAATTACCAGGATCAGTAAATTAGGTTTAGCCAATAATTGCAACGATCTTAATGAACAGGTTTATTTTTTTTTCTCCAACTCGTTATCCGAAGACGAAGGTATACCTAATTTTGGAAACATTTTTGAATATATTTCCGCAGTAAAAAGTCGAATCTGAGCGTGTATTAAAGTTTTGTAAACAAATTCTGACTACCAAAGTATTATAGTATCTGTAAGACTTCGCGAATTTAGAGGCCTACCCAAAGAAGTATTCCAATTAAAGACTGTGTTGTCTCAAGGCCACCTACATAACATGAATGACATACTTTCGTGTATGAGAAAGTGTTTAATTAATGGTTAAGTTGTTTGAAACGTTGTTGATATTTACGTAATGTAACTACTAACTAGTCATTTATGCATTTTCAAACTACAGATGATAATTATGCGGTGTCTTTTTATTAATTAGGGGAGAGTTGGGTAGTATCGGACATCGAGTAATATCGGACAGTGAGTTTCTTTCATCTTCCACCAGATGATAGTACCTGAATGACATGGTTACGTTTCTGTGATGTCGCAGTAAACTGCACACACGTTTCAGGTATATGACCTAAAAGAAGGTAATTTACACACATGTAATTTGCACACACCGATTTTGTATATGTAATCTGCACACTCAAATAACCCAGGTAATATGAACAGGATGTAAATTGCACACAGAGCTACAGTGGTATATAGACTATTTACTTTGACTATTACACTCTTACTACGTCATATTACTTTTGACCAATAAAACGGTACTAAAGGACGTATTTCAACCAATCATGGCTGCTTATCGCACAATTTTATCGCGTCCCTAGCATTTGTGTTACAATATTCACTGTTTAAACACTCTGAACGATCTGCCTGTTTTAAATCTCGTATATGAATTATTTTCTCGGAACATTTTAGTGATTAATAGTTGTGTTCCCATTATAACTACTAGAATATAGGCAATCTTTTGAACAAATCCTGCTGGCTGTCCCGAGCGCTCACGGAAATACCCGATTCGAACTTAGTCTCTCAGCCACCGACCACTTTCATTTTGACCAAGTGTACAGTTGTGGCAAAAAAAAAAAACCGGACCGACCCTTGTAGCTGATTTCAGAGCCTTGTTCACTCCAGAGCACGATAGACTGGTAAATAAGACTTTCGTGGTTCGAATCCTGCCTGCGGAGGAAACTTTTTTTGTTCCTTATTAAAATTTATTCCCAATACTTTTCGATTACTGGTAAAATTCATGTTCTGGGAATAATAAGTTAATTAAGTAGTAAAATACTGTATTGCTGCAATCGAAAAGTATTGGGAATAAATTAAATATTCATTATATGAGGTCTCGCCATCCTCATTGAATATTACACGACTACTATGAAGTAGTCAATGTGTATTATCACCATTAAATCGAGAAAAATTCGTTCAGGCACCGGTAATCGAACCCGGGACCTCTCAGCTCTGCGCGCTGAAGGCTCTTTCCAACTGAGCTATGCCGGGACACGATCCACGGTGCCGGTCGAACTCCTCTCATTGTATTGTTTTACGGCCTACTACCTGCATTTAAACCTATGTAAGTCAATATGCAGGAGCGCATATTTAAATTACTTTTGTGCGAGATCGTGCGTATTTGCTTGTTTTCCGCACAGAACCAATACGCGGTAAGTGTGAAATACCACATTCAGTATTCCCAACGTAACACACATAACAATTTCCCTCTTCTTACCGCTTAAGCGCGACATTCATTTTATTGCTTTAGGCTTTTAACATATTATTTTTAGAGACGTTTAACATAGTAATAATTATAAATTGGAAACTTACCACTGCAATTTCACCTAAATTGCAATGTTAATTACTGTTTTTAAATATTTGCAAAAATTAAGTAAAGTCTACTACTCCACGAAACTTATTGCATTCCTGATACAAGTAACATTAAGGAAGCCGTGAAAAAATCAACAAAATTCCAGATGCTGATGTTATTACTGCAATATGTTATATAAATAATATTGTTAAAATATTAAAATGAAAAATAAATCATTACATAACCTTACCGTTTGTTTTAAGTTCGCATTTATAGACTGGGGGGAAAAAAAAGACAGACGTATATCACGGCCTGCTGGAATATAGTAAACACAGAAAACATTTTATAGCAACAATGTTGAAGAAAGATATTTTCGTGTTCTGAAGTTGCCGTCATTAAACTGAAACCAACATAGAGATTTCATTGCAACTAATTAGAAATTCGTCTTTCAGGTATGTAATAAACGATCTTCGCACAAAATAATGTACGATACACGAGCGGTATGTTTGTTTTCATGTTCTCGGAAATTAAAAAAGCTCAATTACGTTTCGCTTTTTCAATCTTTTCCTCGACCATGAAAACGTCAACATACCGCTCTTGTAACGTATATTACTATTGTGGCCATATTCAACAACAGTTTGCGATAACTGTAAAAATTTAATACATTAAATATTCATTACATGAGGTCTCGCCATCCTCATTGAATATTAACATGAGTACTATGAAGTAGTCAATGTGTATTATCACCATTAAATCGAAATGTATTAAATGTTTACAGTTATCATAAACTTTTGTTGAATATGACCACAAAAGTTATTTAAATATGCACTCCTGCATATTGACTTACATAGGTTTAAATGCAGGTAGTAGGCCGTAAAACAGTACAATGAGAGGAGTTCGACCGACACCGTGGATCGTGTCCTGCCATAGCTCAGTTTGAAAGAGCCTTCAGCGCGCAGAGCTGAGAGGTCCCGGGTTCGATTCCCGGTGCCGGAACGAATTTTTCTCGATTTAATGGTGATAATATTGGGAATAAGTTTAAATTGCATTTCCTGTATGGTATTTATCTCATTCTTTTCGTATTTGTGCTTTTTGTAATTGTATCTGTAATTTTACTTCCATTTCTTATTTGCTTCTTCTCTCTGCATTTGTATTCTGGTGGTGTGGTAGAGAAGGCGTGAAGGCTTTAACTCCACCAGATTAAATGAAATAAATAAATGTAGCAGAAATTTTTAGAAAAGGTTAGTAAAATTACTATGTAGATGACTTACTTACTTACTTACTGGCTTTTAAGGAACCCGAAGGTTCATTGCCGCCCTCACATAAGCCCGCCATTAGTCCCTATCCTGAGTAAGATTAATCCAGTCTGTATCATCATATTCCACCTCCCTCAAATTCATTTTAATATTATCTTCCCATCTACGTCTCGGCGTCCTCAAAGGTTTTTTCCCCTCTGGCCTCCCAACTAACACTCTATATGCATTTCTGGATTCGTCCATACGTGCTACATGCCCTGCCCATCTCAAACGTCTGGATTTTATGTTCCAAATTATGTCAGGTGAAGGATATAATGCGTGCAGTTCTGCGTTGTGTAACTTTCTCCATTCTCCTGTAACTTCATCCCTTTTAGCCCCAAATATTTTCCTAAGAACCATATTCTCAAAAACCTTCAATCTCTGTTCCTCTCTGAAAGTGAGAGTCCAAGTTTCACAACCATACAGAACAACCGGTAATATAACTGTTTTATAAATTCTAACTTTCAGATTTTTTGACACCAGACTAGATGACAAAAGCTTCTCAACCGAATAATAACAGGCATTTCCAATATTTATTCTGTGTTTAATTTCCTCCCGAATATCATTTATATTTGTTACTGTTGCTCCAAAATATTTGAATTTTTCCACCTCTTCGAAGGATAAATCTCGAACTTTTATAGTTCCATTTCGTACAATATTCTGGTCACGAGACATAATCATATACTTAGTCTTTTCGGGATTTACTTCCAACCCTATCTCTTTACTTGCTTCAAGTAGAATTTCCGCGTTTTCTTTAATCGTTTGAGGATTTTCTCCTAACATATTCACGTCATCCGCATAGACAAGAAGCTGATGTAACCCGTTCAATTCCAAACCCTCTCTGTTATCCTGAACTTTCCTAATGGCATATTCTAGAGCGAAGTTGATGTATGTAGATGACTACAAAAAATTGTTGGAGCACGTCCAGAGAAGGCTAGATAATAAACAAATTTTATTACAAACCTGTACAAAGACCAAGTCAAGGTTGACCTCACACAATGTGAAAGGGATGAGCCTGGATCAGATTTAGACGTAATGAGTAAAGAGAACAAGAAGAATGTAAATAGGATAATAAAACGAATTTATTATCGTACCAAGACCCTGAAGAATTTTAAAGTACGTATAGTAAAAGTTTTAAAAAATCTTTAAAACTTTTATAAACTTCACTGTGTTAAAATGTTAAAAAGGAAGAAATTTTTAAAGTTCTTACAATTTTAAACTTCTATCATATTTTAAGTGCTAGGGCATTCGAAAAGTAACGACAACATAGTTACTGTTTCACACTAAATTTATTCAGGTTACTTTTGACATCACATACTTCAATTGAATCACTAAATTCGAAAAGGGAATAAGTCACCTTCAGTTAGTTCTGAGAAAAACACAAATAAGTTCTGCGCACAGCGAAATATAAACAAATTGCATTGAAAATATTTCTATGAACCAATCGTGACCACACAAGATATTTATGTAAAAAAAATTGTATATTTCTCAATTTAACCCGCCCTATAGAAACAATTTTTGTGTGTGAACTTGTTCCCCTTTCATATCTAACGAAATGTACTGTAAAAAATATTAAATTATCTCCATTATTCAAATCAAAAGCTTTATTGTATACCGATTTATGAACAACAGTAGAGTGTAGTACATAGAGACATTGAAAGCTTTCGGTTATTACATAAACCAAAAAAAAACTTTGTGTAGGGACTTGTTCCCCTTTCATATCTAACGAAATATATTGTACAAATATTAAACAAAATGTATCGGACAATGTGTTGCATAGGCCTTTTCTACAGGCAGATTGGGAATAACATTTTTCCTTAACAAGAGCTCAAATGTGTGAGAGATCAAACCATCAATGTTCTCATATGCCACAATTCTGCCAGGATATGAGCTCTCATACACACACATGAAATAATGTAAAATATTAAAATTTATCATTTTATGGGTGGGGATGCTTCGTCCAATGGACTGTATTAAAAATGGATTCTTCTTAAAGTATCGTGGCCACCAAACTTTGTAGTTTGTATTGAAGTTCGAATCCAAGTAAGTGACTAAAATTTCCCAGAGAACTAGATTCAGCTATGAGCTTGGTGTAATCTATTGGTACGTACACTCTGCCTTCCCTTCGCAGCTTGCGCTTTATGACACCGAAAGCCCTACCGCAGGGTAAGGAAGAGTGCCCACGTACTGGATAATACTGAACTATTTTACAGAACCTTCCAGTGGCAGCTAATGTTACTAAGAAACGAGCTACTGTGTGATAGCGATTTTGTTCTGGAACACTGTCAGTAAATACATACAGATATTTCAAATTAATAGGAATATTGCTTTGAATGTAGTCATTCAAGAGAGTGCAAACCCCATTGGACCCTTTTCTGCCGAGACCCTCATGATACGAGTAGAATTGGGATTTTCCTGTTTTAAGATTTTTTTATACCAAACACAAAACACCAAAGTTGTCTAAAGTAAAATATCTCTAGGACCGGAATGTGAGGCAACACTTTCTTCGTTTTGCAGGACTTGAAGAAGTACTATTTTCATCGTTTGACGCCATTTTACTCACGATACATATTTTTCCTCTAGATGGCAGGAACAACAAACTTGAATTCCTTATGAGAAGGGAACAAGTCGTGGACTAAGCCCCTTTTCAAAGTAAACATGAAAACTAAAGTGTTGAAGTCTAGACTAAGGAGATGCGGGACCTGTTCCCTTTTCATGCAGAATGAAAGAGCATGCCTAAATTAGTATGACTACAGTCTTAACTCATTTTTGCCAAAACTGTGACTTATTCCCTTTTCATATTTCGTGATTCAATTATAATCTCCTTCCATATCAACAATAAACGTAAAGGTATCCCCGTCACACGCTATGAAGGCACTTAGGGGGCATGCTTTCCATGACCTCGGCACTAGAATGAGGTGGTGTGGTCGGCACCACGCTCTGACCGCCTTTTACCCCCGGGAAAGACCCGGTACTCAATTTTATAGGAGGCTGAATTAACCTCGGGGCCGTTCTGAAAGTTTGGCAACGAGAAAAAATCCTGTCACCACCTGGGAACCCGGACCTTCCAATCCGTAGTCAGCTGCTCTACCAATTGAGCTACCCGGCCGCCCCATGTCAACAATACATTGACAAATTCTTGGAAGACCGCGGACTCCATCTGCAGCAGCATTTCTGGATATCTCTCTGAGTGATCAATCTAAAACTCTTCGGATGCCAACTCTTGATTGAAAGCCAATGCCTCGCTTCCACCCAACTTGCAACAGTTCAGTATGGTAGGACTTCTCTCCCACAGGCTTCTTATATGCCCTAAAGCACTGAGTTGTAGGTTTTTCTCTTGCAAATTGGATTTTTATGAAGCATCTTTGTTCGTACCTTTAGGGCTGTATTGTTTACTACAAATCAAAAACAGCCACTGTATTTACAAAATATGGCTACTTCGAGACTTTCAATATTGCATATTGATTAAATAATCGTTGCTCTATTACGTAGCACAAGATTTCAATGATCACCGCTAGGAGCACTGATTTACAGCATGGTTGCCATTATTTATCGAATGCCCTAGTATTAGCCTATATTTACTTACTTACTTACGGCTTTTAAGGAACCCGGAGGTTCATTGCCGCCCTCATATAAGCCCGCCATTGAGCAAGATTAATCCAGTCTCTATCATCACATCCCACCTCCCTCAAATCCATTTTAATATTATCATCCCATCTACGTCTCGGCCTCGCCAAAGGTCTTTTTCTCTCCGGTCTCCCAACTAACACTCTATATGCATTTCTGGATTCGCCCATACGTGCTACATGCCTTGCCCATCTCAAACGTCTGGATTTAATGTTCGTAATTATGTCAGGTGAAGAATACAATGCGTGCAGTTCTGCGTTGTGTAACTTTCTCCATTTTCCTGTAATTTCATCCCTCTTAGCCCCAAATATTATTCTCAAACACCCTTAACCTATGTTCCTCTCTCAAAGTGAGTATTAGCCTATAAGGGTTACAAAATGAATCGATATCAAGAGAAATATAGGCCTAAAGAATGATTTTTTCTGCAGTGCAAAAAAGCTAAATTTCATTTTATTTTTTTTTGGGTGCACAGCTATTATGCATGTATTAAAAATAATAGCACGATTCACAACACGATAAAGACTGAATTTTCTTCAATAATTGCAAAACGTTTCAGAAAGTATGTGTCATCTATCTGATTTATCCTTCGAAGAGTTGGAAAAATTCAAATATCTTGGAGCAACAGTAACAAATATAAATGACACTCGGGAGGAAATTAAACACAGAATAAATATGGGAAATGCGTGTTATTATTCGGTTGAGAAGCTTTTATCATGTAGTCTTCTGTCAAAAAATCTGAAAGTTAGAATTTATAAAACAGTTATATTACCGGTTGTTCTTTATGGTTGTGAAACTTGGACTCTCACTTTGAGAGAGGAACATAGGTTAAGGGTGTTTGAGAATAAGGTGCTTAGGAAAATTTTTGGGGCTAAGAGGGATGAAGTTACAGGAGAATGGAGAAAGTTACACAACACAGAACTGCACGCATTGTATTCTTCACCTGACATAATTAGGAACATTAAATCCAGACGTTTGAGATGGGCAGGACATGTAGCACGTATGGGCGAATCCAGAAATGCATATAGACTATTAGTTGGGAGGCCGAGAGGTAGATGGGAAGATAATATTAAAATGGATTTGAGGGAGGTGGGATATGATGATAGAGACTGGATTAATCTTGCTCAAGATAGGGACCAATGGCGGGCTTATGTGAGGGTGGCAATGAACCTCCGGGTTCCTTAAAAGCCAGTAAGTAAGTACTTGCGCCACTTTTCCCGAGCACTACAGAATTCTAGTTACTTGAAAAGTGTGAACGAGGCTTTACCCAGCAATTCTGCTTCAATTGGTTGAGGGAAAACTGTGCAAAAACCTCAACCAGATATTTTATCCGAACCAGGATTTGAACCTGGGCCCTCTCGTTTCACGGTCAGATATGCTAACCGTTACTCCACAGTGGTGGATATGAATATGTGTCATCTTTGTAAGTAATTTGTTGTTATTCATGGAATTTGGATTTCTTTACTTCTAAGCTTTGCAGTTGCTATAGTTACGTAAATGTCACGTGTTTTGTTTTATGCTCTTGCACTTCTTGTACCACTCCTTTTCTCGCATGCCATTTGATGCGGCAAGTTTAGGTCATGGCCGCGGAACATGTTCTTCTATCCAAACTGGTACCATATAGTACTTGAAGATTGTAGTAAAACAGGTATCTCTTATTACTCGTATTTAATAGCCTATATGGGTACAAGATTAGCCATTAAAGAAGTAAAAGCAAGAGTGTATTGATATACGTATCAGTTCCAAACTCGTTAGCTGTACATCTACTATATGAGTAATTGAACGCATAGCTATGTACACTTGCAGAAAAAAAATGATCCCCCCGAACTTTGTAAATTCCAGATACAAACACATTATGCATGCTCAGTACTCAAAGCGGGGTACACATGAGATCGCTTTGGTAGTTATTGAAATTCATTTTATTCCGATTGTTTTTATTGCTTATTTTACGACGTTTTATCAACTGCTATGGTTATGTAGCGTCTAAATGAGATGAAGGTGATAATGCCAGCTAAATGAGTCCAGAGTCCAGCGCTGAAAATGACCCAGCATTTACTCTTTATTGGTTGAGGGAAAACCCCGGAAAAAAACTCAACCAGGTTACTTGTCACAACCAGAATTTGAACCCGGGCCCATTCGTTTCACGGTCAGACTTGCTATTATTATTATTATTACTATTATTATTATTACAACTACTACTACTTACAAATGGCTTTTAAGGAACCCGCAGGTTCATTGCCGCCCTTACTTAAGCCCGCCATCGGTCCCTATCCTGTGCAAGATTAATCCAGTCTCTATCATCATATCCCACCTCCCTCAAATCCATTTTAATATCCGCCCATCTACGTCTCGGCCTCCCTAAAGGTATTTTTCCCTCCGGCCTCCCAACTAACACTCTATATGCATTTCTGGATTCGCCCATACGTGCTACATGCCCTGTCCATTTCAAACGTCTGGATTTAATGTTCCTAATTATGTCAGGTGAAGAATACAATGCGTGCAGTTCTGCGTTGTGTAACTTTCTCCATTCTCCTGTAACTTAATCCCTCTTAGCCCCAAATATTTTCCTAAGAACCTTATTCTCAAACGCCCTTAATCTCTGTTCCTCTCTCAAAGTGAGAGTCCAAGTTTCACAAACATATAGAACAACCGGTAATATAACTGTTTTATAAATTGTAACTTTTAGATTTTTGGACAGCAGACTAGATTACAAAAGCTTCTCAATCGAATAATAACACGCATTTCCCTATTTATTCTGCATTTAATTTCCTCCCGAGTGTCATTTATATTTGTTACTATTGCTACAAGATATTTGAATTTTTCCACCACTTCGAAGGATAAATCTCCGATATTTATGTTTCCATTTCGTACAATATTCTGGTCACGAGACATAATCATATACTTTGTCTTTTCGGGATTTACTTCCAAACCGATCGCTCTACTTGCTTCCAGTAAAATTCCCGTGTTTTCCCTAATCGTTTGTGGATTTTCTCCTAACATATTCACGTCATCCGCATAGACAAGAAGCTGATGTAACCCGTTCAATTCCAAACCCTGTCTGTTATCCTGAACTTTCCTAATAGCATATTCTGGAGCGAAGTTAAAAAGTAAAGGTGATAGTGCATTATTATTATTATTATTATTATTATTATTATTATTATTATTATTATTATTATACTGATGGTCTCCTTAGAGTCTTCAGGAACGAGGTAGACAGACACTCTGTTAGCTCACATAATTTATCTGATTTCAGATATCTATAACTCTAAGATGACGTCTTCGAATTTCGAGAAATGTATTAGGCCTACAAGATACAGCTAGTCAGGCCTTCTTACATGGGCGTAATCCTTCTTATATCTTGATCACGAAGCGTAATAAAGGGCGAAGATTATGCTCAAAGATTAGAAATGTTCAAAATATCGCTATCTCAGTTTAAACTATAAGTGAAAGTAAAGCAAGCGATGAATTTCAAAATTTATACGACTTCATAAATCTGACTGGGATGAAGAATATGAGAGTACGAACGTGACACTTGAAGTAGACATGGAGAAGGCATTTGATAAGACGTGATTAAGCTTAGATGGACGTACACAAATAAAATTGGATTGGAGGGAAAGTAAATAGCCATACTCAGGGACACCTGCAAGGGGAGTACAGAGTTTTCGTGGGGAAAGGGTGATTAATTATAATGGGAAACTAGTATGTATGTATTTATTTATTTTATTTTATTGGGTTATTTTACGACGCTTTATCAACATCTAGGTTATTTAGCGTCTGAATGAAATGAAGGTGATAATGCCGGTGAAATGAGTCCGGAGTCCAGCACCGAAAGTTACCCAGCATTTGCTCGTATTTGATTGAGGGAAAGCCCCGGAAAAAACTTCAACCAGGTAACTTGCCTCGACCGGGATTCGAACCCGAGCCACCTGGTTTCGCGGCCTGACGCGCTGACCGTTACTCCACAGGTGTGGAATGTATGTATGTATATATGTATGTATGTTTGCTTTAACTAATCTTCGTAAGTGGAAAATATATTACATAAAATTTAATGCAATTTATGACTTTGTTAGTTGCTGTGACACTATTTTTAAAGTTCTTGTGCACAGGGCTTTTAAATTACACTAAACCTTAATTGAAATTTCTAGTAACTTTAATTTTTTGCTTTATTTTCATACAAAAAGATGAGATAAGATATTTATATCTTCTAAACTACTAACGATACATTCATGATGTTTGGTACAAACATTCTTTAGGAGCCACCGGCTTAGCTCAGTCGGCTAAGGCGCTCGCCTGGCGACTTGGAGTTGCGCTTTGGACTGGTTACCTGCTTGGGTTTTTTCCGAGGTTTCCCCCAACCGTAAGGCGAATGTCAGATAATCTATGGCGAATCCTGGGCCTCATCCCGCCAAATGCCATCTCAATATGACCAATCCCATTGACATTAAATAACCTAGTAGTTGATACAGTAAAGTAAATCCGTGGCGCTACAGCCCAAGAAGGGTCAAGACCGACCAGCCGACTGCTGGCCTCACGTCCACATGCCGAAGCAGAGGTGGACGATCATCCAACCAGAATGGGGTTATCGTGTGGTTAGCACGATGATCCTCCCAGCCGTTATAGCTGGTTTGCGAAACTGGATTTTCGCTACCTATCGTAGCTCCCCAAGTGCATTACGATGCTGGGTGGGCACCGGTCCCATACACTGGCCGACATTTTATGAGAAAATGTCTTCCCCCATGAGGACTCGAACCAGCGCGTATTCCATAACGCGAGTCCTAGGCAGGATGCTTAGGATGAAAGAGTAATGGAACGGAGAAAAATTCTCTCCGGCGCCGGGATTTGAACCCGGGTTTTCAGCTCTACGTGCTGACGCTTTATCCACTAAGCCACACCGGATTCCAAGAGTTGGAACTTAAAACTGAGACGATTCTTCCGACGCCGGGGTGGAATCCGGTGTGGCTTAGTGGATAAAGCGTCAGCATGTAAAGCTGAAAACCCGGGTTCAAATCCCGGCGCCGGAGAGAATTTTTCTCCGTTCCATTATTCTTTCATCGTATGATAATGCAGAATATCTGCATGGAAATATCATATGTACTTCGGTACATTATAATAATATGTAGGATGCCTTAGACCACGACGCCACGGCGCGGGACAGTAGTTGATACGACATCGTTAAATATCCAACTAAAACACATTATTTAAGCTGTTAGGAAATTTTCTCTGTAATAGGAATTTGTCATTTTGTTGCATTTGAAAAATATTCCTCCATATTTCTAGAAAAGTAGCTCTAAAATTAATTCTTGAAATGTAATCACATATTTTAAAATTTTGAAAACGAATATCAAAATTATGTTCCAGATAGTATTTTAAAGAATGTGTTTATAGGAGCAAAATGTCAAGCAGATTTTGAATTTATGTTAAGAATGGCTGAGATATATGCATTTTAGTGAACCGCTGTATTCTGGTACTTTTTTTTTCTTTTCAAAATTTGGGCCCCAAAATTAGTTTTTGTTTTTTTTTTTTCCCCAAAATCTAATCTCGAATTTAAGTTGTAGCAGCGAAGACATTTCTACATACAAAAATGAAAAACGTGCATCAGTGATATTTCTACACATAAAAACGAAGAAAAATGTTCATCAATTTAAAAAAAAAAAAAAAAAAAAACACCATCTCCTCTTAACTGACACAAAATCGTTGTCATGGTTTCCTCCGGAAAGGATGTGGAGATATAGGACCCTTGTCATAGATTTACAAAACAAAGAAACTAACTAGAAACAAAAATTTTCATATCACTTAATACACACATTCATAAATTATCTCGAACGGGTTTCACTTGATCACGCTTCGTTTTTTTCGGTTATTTAACAACGTTGAATCGACTACGTTATTTAGCGTTGTTGGAAGGATTGGTGTTAGCGAGATGGTATTTGTCGAGATGAGATAGGATTTATTATGTGTTTACCCAACATTTACCTTACATTTGGGAAAAATCCTCAAAGAGGGAACCATTCCAGATAATCAATCAAGAGGGAATCGAACTCACGCTCGAGCGAAGCTCCAGATCAGCAGACAAACAGACCTATCACGTTTTGTGTGTTTGTCGATTTTTAATCTTTAAAATACTTTACTACATTCCTACTTGCAATGAACTCACGTTTCTCTAGGGATGAGGTCATGTAAACCAGTAAATGTTTATTTGACCATAGATAATCCGCGTTATTTACTGCTATAAAATTAGCTATCACTAAAAATATTACTACGTGTTTATGTATATGTATGACGTAAGAGTGAAATCAATACAGAGGGCAAAGTACATTTCAAAGTATATCGTTTCAAAACATGCTAAGAATTAATAAGAATAGAAAAAACATCATTGTTATTGCGATAATACTTAAATACGATTACATTTATTGTAGTTGCAAAGCTGCAACTGTTACAGACGTCACTTTTGTTTACAATAGGCCACGTTCAGTAAGAAACTAAAGTTCACAATCTGTGAATAATACTTAACTTCCCATTTTACGCAATAGCTGTTTGTCATAACACGATAATGGGGTGTTCTCGTTTCCATTGGGAATCATACCGTATTCTATTATTGAAATTTATTGTGGTTGTAGTCTTCAATGCTGTTAATAGATTCTTATCTATCTATCTATCTATCTATCTATCTATCTATCTATCTATCTATCTATCTATCTATCTATATATCTATCTATCTAGTCGCCCTGAGTAGCGTAGTTGGTATAGCGCTGGCCTTCTATGCTCGAGGTTGCAGGTTCGGTCCCGGCCGAGGTCAATGGTGTTTAAGTGTGCTTAAATGCGACAGGCTCATGCCAGTAGATTTACTGACATGTAAAAGAACTCCTGCGGGACAAAATTCCGACATACCGGCGACGCTGATATAACCTCTGCAGCTGCGAGCGTCGTTAAATAAATCATAATTTAAATTTTCTATCTGTTATGATGCATAGCTAGCTATGAGAATATTATGGATTTATTAATTTGTCCTACAGAATAAGCTCTGTAATGTCTGCGGAATCCCGGCCAAATAAGTCACTCAACTGAGTGCGCTCCTAGTATAACGGCAGTTGACACTAGACATATACGTCAACAAATATGCCTAACTTGGAGTCAGGCCACAAAGGGAAACACTAAGGAGGAAGATTCGATCCGGTGCTGTGGATTGAATTCGTCGTAGCTCAGTGGTCAGAGCGCTTGGTATGTAGAACCAAGGATCCGGGTTTGATCCCCGGCACCGGAGCGAATTTTTCTCGTCAAATATTAATTGTCAACATTACATAGATTATTCTGTAGGACAAATTAATAAATCCGTAATATTTTTACTTTAGTCGGTTGAAGGAAAACCTCGGAAAGTACTTCAACGAGTTAATTTGTCTCAACCAGGATTTGAACACTGGTCGTCTCGTTTTATGGTCAGATATGCTAACCATTACTTCACATCTGTGGACTAGTGCATATTTATAAATTATTATTAATGTTCAACATTTTAATAAACAAATTAAATTTGTTACGAAATTTAAAATAACCGTTATCAACATTCAGTTTCATTACGTGTTTCTTGTGATTATCTTCGTGGCGAGTGTGACCTTGTTAAATGATCAGTGATTCCGATGTAACTACTGATAATGGATAATAAAGAAAACTGTGCAAAATAAAACTGCAGTGAACGGGAACAAAATGATAAATCTGGTTGTAGTAGTTGCCGTGAAACTAAAACCTCATGTTCATCATCGCTGCAAGGATCAACGAAGGGCGAGCAAAGGTACTGTCCGTTACTCAGGAGAAGACGAGCGGAAAGAATGTGACCTTCTTGACTATCGCTGCTGATTACTATAAACATCGCCCAGATAAGCATCCCAGTAGCCAGGTTATTACTCGTGCAGGAAACATGAGTAACAATGCGTATGGAAATTAAAGCTAAGTTGAACAGAAGGAGACCTAATGTTTCCGCTTACTGCAGTACAAATATTGATTATTATAAACATCGCTCAGATAAGCATCCCAGTAGCCAGGTTATTACTCGTGCAGGAAACATGAGTAACAATGCGTATGGAAATTAAAGCTAAGTTGAACAGAAGGAGACCTAATGTTTCCGCTTACTGCAGTACAAATATTGCACGTGTTGTCGTACGTTATCTGTTCACATCCCTTCCTCCTCAGTCCGCTCTTGTCTTCTCCTGAGTCACCGACAGTATAAGGACCGTCGTTCTCAATCATCCTTTTGTGCGTGTTTGTCCAGTTGTAATCGTCACACATCAGTTCTTGTCCTAAGACCGTGAAATAATACATTGTGTTTTTATTGCAGTACATGTTGAAGTGGAAACCTTGAGAAAACATGGTAGCAATAAGTCTCACATCTTTCGTTTTGACGTAGAAGCAATACAATCTACGCGTCTGAAAAACTGGCCTTTATAGAAGAAAAGATGGCCAATAATCTTCAGACATGCCACAACATCAGAATTGAACATCTTGCATAACACTTTCTTGAATTTTTTCGTTACCTAAATAAAGGCTGAGGCACTTATAACCAGGGCCCGAATTTTGATGACCTAAAAAACCGTTAAAATTACCCGAAAAATGATAGAAAATGACCTAAAATGCTGAAAAAATTATCTATAGTAATGCCACAAGAGGTCTAAGATTTATTTGGGAAATCTCAGACCTCGAGTGACATTTATTAGGACTATTTCGTGAATAAAATAAAACTGTAAATAATATATACCTAAAATTCGCTCACACAATGTTAATAATTGTATATTTATGAATACTTAACCTATTCAGACAATGTGAAGTCGAAATAGATGAATAACGATTACTTCAATAAAGAAATTGAATGTTATTCAGTAATGCCAATTGAGAAAAGTGAAATACAGGTTTAAAATGTTAATTACATGTACTGCGCTTTTCTCTTGTTATTATAACAGAAATACGTTTTCATTATCTGCATAAATCATAATTTAATTTAAACATTTTATAGTATAATAAATTACAAATAACCTGTTTAATACATTAATTAAAAACCCTGAGATTTTGGGAAATATCACACCTCAGTGATATTTATTAGGACTATTTCGTGAATAAAATAAAAATGTAAATAATATATACCTAAAATTCGCTCACAAAATGTTAATAATTGTATATTTATGAATACTTAACCTATTCAGACCTTCGAGGATAAAAAGAAAGGAGGGAGTCTATCCAGACAAATAATCTTGCAATCGGTGCGACGGATATGATGTCAAACTACACCTTTTACGCCCCATAATCCACCGCGAAAAACCGCCAATTGCTAAATATTAAATTGCTACTATCGGTTTCCGTCGTTCGTAAACGGATTAGAATGGATTTGGAGGTAACAGGAGTACTAGCAAATTATTATATCAATGTACATTTCACTGTATATTTATTAAAAGTGTTATGGTTGTGACATGGACTGAACATTTCATTTCCACATTCTTTCTTTTATCAAGAAGGATGCTGGCACTCCTTCACATGTTAAAACATAGGGGGACATATCAACGGACATATTTTATAGTTGAGCCGAGCTGAATATCAGCTTATTTATTAAAAAAAAAATAACACCTGCTGAACTTGACTACACTTTTGAAATATTCACAACACGAAACAATTTGTAATCGTAATAATATGAACAAAACAGCTGATAAACACACCGGAAAAAGAGATGAACTATGGGTAATTTGACGGCCATACTAGTATACCTTTTTAGTTCCACCGTTTCAAGCTTATGGCCCAGGGTTGATTCAGACATTGTGAAGTTGAAATAGATGAATAACGATAACTGCAATAAGGAAATTGAATGTTATTCAGTAATTCCAATTGAGAAAAACTAAATACAGGTTTAAAATGTTAATTACATGTACTGCGCTTTTCTCTTGTTATTATAACAAATACATTTTCATTATCTTCTGAAATAATTCAATTTAAACATTTTATAATATAATTACAAATAACCTCATTAATGGCTACATTAATTAAATGAACAATTGTTATGAAGGAATGTCATTTTCTTTAGATACGATGGACATGCAATTAGAAGATGAAGATGTAGATGTGAAAGTGGGATTTCGCATTTTATTTAATACAATGACTTCACTCTCATCGATTTACGTGAAAACAGTTCGCGTCACTGACTAAACAAAAGAATTGCGATAAATTGACGGTGATAAATCGAGCCGCAGAAATTATCGCAATAAATGACTGTGATTGGTTGGAATTCAAAATTTCATTACACTTCATTGGCCGAAAATGGAATGACGTCATATAAACGAAATAGTGTATAGTAATGTCACAAGAGGTCTGAGATTTGCTGATAAATCCACAAGCGAAGCGAGATATCACACCTCAGGGACATTTATTACGACTACTTCGTGAATAAAATAAAAATGTAAATAATATATATAAATTCAGACGTTGGAGATGGGCGAGGCATGTAGCACGTGTGGATGGATCCAGAATAATTGCGTATGGAGTGATAGTTGGGAGATCTGAAGGAAAAAGACCTTTGGTGAGGCCCAGACGTAGATGAGAGGATAATATTAAAATGGATTTGAGGGAAGTGGGATATGATGTAGGGATTGGATTAATCTTGCTCAGGATAGGAACCGATGGCGAGCTTATGTGAGGGCGGCAATGAACTTTCGGGTTCCTGAAAAGCCATTTGTAAGTAAGTGCGAGGTTGGTGTTCAACACATCGTTACGCTTTTTGCTTGGTTGGTATACGTCAGTCATATTTTAAGGGGAGAGGATGGAATTTTTTTTGGTGAAAAATGAGTAAATTAAAAAAAAAAATTCTTTAAAATACCCTGTGATGTGTGAAATGCATAGCATAACATTTTACGGCTATTTGTGCCCTTATCGGATGTTGAGTCGCCATTTTTAAACTTCCAGCGTTATGGATTTTTAAATCACTTGCCCACTTTTATTGTTGTTTCCGGTAAATTAAATTTTCAAATTTTTTTTCTTTAAAATACCCTTTGATATGTGTGGAATGCATTGCATAACATTTTGTGGGTATTTGTGCCCTTATCGGATGTTGAGACGTCATTTTTAAACTTCCTGTGCAATGGATTCTTAAATCACATGCCCACTTTTATTGGTTTCCAGTAACTTCATTTTTTTTTTGCTACATTGCCAGACAAAAATGGATATAATTTCTGAACTATTAAAGATACATGCATGAAATTTAGAACACACATTCTGTAGACTAGTAGGAAACTTTTCTCTGTAACAGAATTTTGTTAATTGATTTCATTTAAAAAATACGCCCGTTTGTTTATAAGAGAGGAAATCAGAAAATTGTTCTTAAAGTTTAATTGTTTATTTTACAGACGTAGGCACTAATATCAAAATTCTGTTACAGACAGTTTGTAGAACATGCTTTTGCAAATACATTGCAAAAAACTGTTTGAATCTATCTTTAAAAACGGTTTAGATATATCGGTTTTAGTACAATCCTGCATTGGTATATTTTTTTTCAAATTTTGGTCCCCAAATAATTTTTTTTAATATGTTTATTTGGTTGAGTTGCCACAGCTATGAGCTCTCTACATACAAAAAATTAATATTTTATACCAAATAGGAAAAAAGTTTTAAAAAATACCATCCTCTCCCCTTAAAAAAGCGAAAACACGTTAGTGCACGTTTCAACAAAAGCTCTTTTGTCTTCATTTATATGAACATACACTTCAGTTATTGCAAAAATGTAAACTTAATATGTGATATGTTGTCTGGTTTTGCAGGAAAGAAGAAGATTCTACATGACATCGGTGGCAGATTTCTTCCCAGTCAGTTGATCGCCATCATGGGTCCTTCTGGAGCCGGCAAATCCACTCTGCTTGACATTCTGTCTGGGTACAGGTAAGCCAAGCCATTTAAGTTTGACGTCAAAAATGCTTTTGGCCCATGCGACAAAAAACCTCTGCTTTTTATGACGCGTTATAACGTATAATTATGCATCTCGAAGGTCTACAAGTTCCTAAAATGATGGCGTCAGACGCTTCAGCCATATTAATTTTGAACTTTGGCATCTAAACATGTAGCAGTTTTTTCTTGTGCTTACTTGAACGTAAAGTCCACGTGACTCGCGCAGACGTACAAGATTTTGATACTGACAAGGTTCATATTGACGTTCGAGTCCGAACGTTTTAGTTGCCATGGTAATATTTTTACGACACTAATTCAATAATATGGCATATTATGCACGATTTTGACTAACGATAAAGACTGTTCATAATGCTGATGTACAGTACTGGCAAAAAAAAAACCGGACCGACCATTGTAGCTGATTTCAGAGCCTTGTTCACTCCAGAGCACTATAGACTGGTAACTAGGACTTTCGTGGTTCGAATCCTGCCTGGGAAGGAAACTTTTTCTTTGTTCCTTATTCAAATTTATTCCCAATACTTCTCGATTGCAGCGATATTTTACTACTTAATTAACTTATTATTCCCAGAACATGAATTTTACCAGCTATCGAAAAATATTGGCCTCCCCAAAGGTCTTTTTCCCTTCGCCCTCCCAACTAACACTCTATATGCATTTCTGGATTCCCCCTTACGTGCTACATGCCCTGCCCATCTCAGACGTCTAGATTTAATGTTCCTAATTATGTTAGGTGAAGAATACAATGCTTGCAGTTCTGCGTTGTGTAACTTTCTCCATTCTCCTGTAACCTCATCCCTCTTAGCCCCAAATATTTTCCTAACCACCTTATTCTCAGACACCCTTAACCTATGATCCTCTCTCAAAGTGAGAGTCCAAGTTTCGCAACCATAAAGAACAACCGGTAATATAACTGTTTTATAAATTCTAACTTTCAGATTTTTTGACAGCAAACTGGATGATAAAAGCTTCTCAACCCAATGATCATAACAGCTATTTCCCATATTTATTCTGTGTTTAATTTCCTCCCGAGTTTCATTTATATCTGTTACTGTTGCTCCCAGGTATTTGATGTTTTTCCACCTCTTCAAAGGATAAATTTCCAATTTTCATATTTCTATTTCGTACAATATTCTGGTCACGAGACATAATCATATACTTTGTCTTTTCGGGATTTACTTCCAAACCTATCTCTTTACTTGCTTCCAGTAAAATTCCCGTGTTTTCCCTAATCGTTTGTGGATTTCCTCCTAATATATTCACGTCATCCGCATAGACAAGCAGCTGATGTAACCCGTTCAATTCCAAACCCTGCCTGTTATCCTGAACTTTCCTAATGGCATACTCTAGAGCAAGGATACATACATAATTATTATGAGTATATCTTACTTTCATAGGAAGTATAAAGTAAATTGAACAATAAACTCCAATTTTTTGCGGAATAAACCTTTCATATCGAATTATGTAGTGTACATGCTGGAAAATGATTAAATATTATTGTTGACGATATATTATAATATTGGAAATGTAACTGACAGTTGTGGTTAGGCTACTATTCATAGCGATAAATAAACACACATCCAATTTGATTTTCAACAATGCATTCTTGTTTATGCAGTCAGTTAAATTTAAGCAGTTTCATTGTATAATAACATGATATAGGTATTACAATATAACCACAGTCTAGTATATACAGTCACGAAGCTCAATACGTAGTAAATATGCATCCATAGATAGTTGCTAAACACTAGGATCGCTACTATCGCATCATTACAGACAATGCGAAATAGTACCTGCACAGTCTGTTGTTCCTAGTTCTTTCACAACTCAAGCTTCGTGACTGTATGTACTAGACTGTGATATAACTATGTAGCTGCACATTTTCCTTATACTCTTGTCACGACCGCGACAATGCGATAACACAACAATATCGGACTTCCACAAGGTGTTCAAGAACAGCCTTCAGGAAAGATTTACGAACAAGTGTTTTAAAAAGAAATTTCTTTGTAATATACTTACTTACTTACAAATGGCTTTTAAGGAACCCGAAGGTTCATTGCCGCCCTCACATAAGCCCGCCATCGGTCCCTATCCTGTGCAAGATTAATCCAGTCTCTATCATCATATCCCACCTCCCTCAAATCCATTTTAATATTATCCTCCCATCTACGTCTCGGCCTCCCCAAAGGTCTTTTTCCCTCCGGTCTCCCAACTAACACTCTATATGCATTTCTGGATTCGCCCATACGTGCTACATGCCCTGCCCATCTCAAACGTCTGGATTTAATGTTCCTAATTATGTCAGGTGAAGAATACTATGCGTGCAGTTCTGCGTTGTGTAACTTTCTCCATTCTCCTGTAACTTCATCCCGCTTAGCCCCAAATATTTTCCTAAGCACCTTATTCTCAAACACCCTTAACCTATGTTCCTCTCTCAGAGTGAGAATCCAAGTTTCACAACCATACAGAAGAACCGGTGATATAACTGTTTTATAAATTCTAACTTTCATATTTTTTGACAGCAGACTATATGATAAAAGCTTCTCAACAGAATAATAACAGGCATTTCCCATATTTATTCTGTGTTTAATTTCCTCCCGAGTGCCATTTATATTTGTTACTGTTGCTCCAAGATATTTGAATTTTTTCACCCCTTCGAAGGACAAATCTCCAATTTTTATATTTCCATTTCGTACAATATTCTCGTCACGAAACATAATCATATACTTTGTCTTTTCGGGATGTACTTCCAAACCGATCGCTTTACTTGCTTCCAGTAAAATTCCCGCGTTTTCCCTAATCGTTTGTGGATTTTCTCCCAACATATTCACGTCATCCGCATAGAGAAGAATATGTAATATGGATATAAAAAATGAAAGGAAAAAGGAAGAGTAAGAGAGAGAAAATGCCGATCCCCTGGAAATTGCCGCCACTGCCTAGGTTGTCTAGGCCTAAATCCGACACTGCATACCGATGCGCGATATTATGCGATTCCATTGCATTGCCGAGGAATAAACACAGAACTCCACTGATCAAGCAGTTACTCCTCACGGCTTGCAGGCTGGTGCCAGTTGAATTTCGGGTGGACGGAGGACCAAGGTCAAACATATTATCTCTGGAGGCTGCAGGGTTGCCTAATCAGGTGGGAAAAAATCAGTCTCGTTACTTTAATGTCCGACCTTGTATGTAATGAATGTAATTAAGGCACCGCATACAAAATTTTGGTCTATATTACATGAATGTAATTGTTGACATGAATAAATACATCATAGGTCTATACATACAGGCTATTCCATATGAAATCGATCAGTAAAAAACCTCGCATTTTTTTAATACTCTAATTTTTTTCCCTATTTATACAAGGTGCTGAGGAGAGTGCATTTTCAAAAATATACTATCGAAAGTCAAACGGTTTTCGTACTATTGAGCGACAAATTTAGCGTATTTTATAAAAACAAGCCTCTTTCAGCGCTCAGAACTCTGGCACCATTTACTGCAGAACATTGAACGGGAGCTCATTTTGAAGCTGACATTTGGTAGGTTATGTTAAGAAGTAATCCTTGTTTTTAATGTATACAGGGAGACAGATAATCTGATTTTACTTACTTTTAGGCTCTTTGCCCATTTGTAAAAATGTAAAAAATATTGAGAAAAAACCTTGCATTATTAAAAGGGATTCGGCATTGTTTGCTTAGTGGTATGGCAATAAGTTTCGAGGGTATTAGATAATTTATATTCATACGCCTAGACTTGAACGGCGCAGTACCGCACGCACTGGCCGAGAGATGAAAATAAGCAAGTGTTGGGCGCCATTTTACTCCTGTGTTTATGAAAACTTGTGATAAAGCTAGTCCAGCTATACGCTACTAGACGAAACATCACGTTTTTATGTCTTCTGGCCTTGCTTGCCTAGGCTAGCTCCCGCCTCACAGTCAGCTGGTTAGTTCACGCGCGTACTATTTATTTTCTTTATTTGATATTTTCAATACTTTCTTATCAACGGTGCACCAGTAAAAAATATGTTAATTTTTACTTTCAATGCGGAATGTAACCATACATTTAAAAAAAAATATATATATATATATATTTTTTTTTTTTTTCGTGGGCAAAGGCGTCTTAATGAAGAAAAATCTAAATTTCTCCATTTCCATAAAAAGTAAGCAAAACTGTTTACATGTCAATATAAACTTTAACTTCTCAGCATCAAAATAAACCATGATTTTGATCACTGGGTGAAAGGGTTTCGGAGCCACAACAGTTTAAGGTTGCTAGTTTTATGAAAATACGATAAACTTAAATATTATTAATTTAAACACTATGAAATTGTGATGCCTCAAACTTTGCAGAAAGCATTGTATCTCAGTTGTCAAGGGACAGAAAAAGTTTCATTGTATTTAAAACTTGCAAGATCAATTTTCTCTACATTTCGGTCGGTTTGAGATGGAATAGCCCATATGTTCCCAAACAGTGAAATTAGACCACCGGCGTAGCTCGGGCGTAGGACGTTTGCCTGCTGATCCAGAGTTGCGGATCGGATGTGGGTTTGATTCCCACTTGGGCTGATTACCTGGTTTGGTTTTTTCCGAGGTTTTCTCCAACCGTAAGGCGAATGCCAGATAGGGAAGATGGAGGCAGGTTGGCAGGGTCACGTTGGCATACCAGTTTTATTTCGGTAGTTATGCGATGGATTGCAGCACCACGCAAAGAATATGATCCCCGCTTTATAAAGTATGCTCCAAGGAAGCGTCAGACCTTTGTGGCAAGAGGTACAAGAAGGAAGACATAAAATTGTTTTTGCAGCAAGATAAGTAAATTTTCACCGTCTCGTGATTATTTTTACAAGGTACATGTGTAATATTAGGTGAACTTTACATACATCGTTGGAAAATACATTTAATTGGCTCTGTTTCGTGTTAATTTCATTTCTATCATTCATTACTCTAATTCGTAATTTTAACCCAAATCAAATATCTATACCAGAGGCAAGTTAGCACAGTTGTTAGGGGGCAGATTGGCACGATGTTTAACATACCCCGCTGTGTTACTTTAAATCATTATATAAATTATACAATAGATAATTTACTTATTCATACAATTTGTTATTATATAAGTTCAATTTAACCGATTGTCCAGCCCTTTGGATGAACTCTTTCTCTTGTAGAATTTATTTAGAGTATTCCGTATGTAAATATTTGTATTTGTATTTAGTTTTATATACTGTATTATTCAAATTGTAAAATTTATTGTTAAACTCTTATTTTTAATTTCGGGAATATTTTTTATATATACAGAGAATATATATTTTTTTCATTGTACGAAGTATAATATCTTATTTTACGATTATATTTTATTACAGTTTTGATATATTGTATACGTACTTTCATTTGTTTATATTTAAATTGCCTATAATAAAATGCATCTTAATAATTATGGTATTGAAAATGTATTGTTTATCGTTCCAATTTTACATTTAATCTTTTGACTTATGTTAATTTCAATGAAATATAAAAAAATATATATATATTCATTGCAGTGAATGAGAAAATGAGGACTTTAAAAAACCTGACAGAGCAACTACTTCTACTGATAATATGATGCTACTAGCTGTCAGTGCTCTAAAGTTAGAAAACAGAAGTATAAGCCAAGGGGCCAAGGATTTTAATATCCAATTCCAGACTCCCACTCGGTATTGTAGGTAGGCTACGTATGAGGACATAAGGGGAAAATTATCCACTGCGATATTTACTGACTCTCCAGTTAAGAAAGCACTAGAGGAGAGGATATCGAAAAAGAATAATGAATTTGTAAAAAAAATACAAAAGGAGACTTTAGTAGTGAGAAAGGGAATCTTAAGACCAGTCGAAAGACAGTAGTCTAATAATTCAAGAAGGGAAAGTAACGAAGAAGGCAGAGAGACATATTGCCTGTATTGTGTTAAATCTTACTCAGAATGTGCACCTGGTGACAGTGCCTGGAATGTAAGTTATGGTACATAAAAATTTTACAGATGGAAACAGAAACTTTGTATGCATAAACTCCTTCTCAGATATTTTTAATAAGACAAAATGATATGTAGTCATTTACAAGTTCAAAATTAATTTTTCTACCTTGTTTTTCTAGGATTCAGTTCTTCTTTTATCTGAGTGTTTAAACTTCATGGTTATATATATTTATGTGCGTTCATCATATTGAATCATTTGCCTGTGTAAAGAAATAAATTCTAAATTAAAAAAATCTAATCTTATATTAGGCTTATGCAGTTTGCTCTTATCTAACATGTAGCCAATTTACCCCATACCATGTGTCAATCTGCATCCACGGCAGGGGTAAGTTGACTCAACCTGCACATTTCAAAATAATACTTGCTTACTACTTACTTACTGGCTTTTAAGAAACCCGGATGTTCATTACCGCCCTCACATAAGCCCGCCATTGGTCCCTATCCTGAGCAAGATTAATCCAGTCTCTACCATCATATTCCACCTCCCTCAAATTCATTTTAATATTATCTTCCCATCTACGTCTCGGCCTCCCCAAAGGTCTTTTTCCCTCCAGCCTCCCAACTAACACGCTATATGCAATTCTGGATTCACCCATACGTGCTACATGCCCTACTCATCTCAAACGTCTGGATTTAATGTTCCTAATTATGTCAGGTGAAGAATACAATGCGTGCAGTTCTGTGTTGTGTAACTTTCTTCATTCTCCTGTAACTTCATCCCCCTTAGCCCCAAATATTTTCCGAAGAACCTTATTCTCAAAAACCCTCAATCTGTGTTACTCTCTCAAAGTGAGAGTCCAAGTTTCACAACCGTACAGACCAACCGGTAATATACCTGTTTTATAAATTCCAATTCAGATTTTTTGACAGCAGACTGGATGACAAAAGCTTCTCAGCCGAATAATAACAGGCATTTCCCATATTTATTCTGCGTTTAATTTCCTCCCGAGTGTCATTTATATTTGTTACTGTTCCTTCAAAATAATACAAAATTTCAAATTTAAATCGTGGTGAAATCTAAATTCAAGTATCTTTCCACATAGTCAAAGAATCACGTAGAAGACCATCTTTGAGGATTTCATAAAATGCTATGCAAATTACAGAAAAAAAATGAAACGTAAAATTTGAGCCAACCTGCCTCCCTCTCCCCTAGTCTATGGCGAATCTTTGATCTCATCCCGCCAAATACCATCTCGCTATCATCAATTCCATCGACGTTGAATAACCTAGTAGTAGATACAGCATCGTAAAGTAACGAAGGTAAAAAAAAATGAAATTCCTTCTAACTTTTTAAAAAATGTTTGATATTCATTTTTCTCCCTTTTCTGTGAAAATTGCAGTAAAAATTTCCTGGAAGGGGGGAATTCCTTCGACTTACGATAACTTCCTCGAGTAGAAACCTTACTGAAAGCCGACTTGGTCAACCAAAAGTTCCAACTTGAATTCACTGGTATTCGACTTGAGCTTTCAGTGTGGGAATCCGATGTTTTGGCCGCAGAAATATTGTTAACAAATGTGACCTCGTGACTGCTCGCTGCCCTTCAAATAACCAAGATGTGTTTTCGCAGAACTCTGAGTAAGCTAGCAAAGCACGTGGCGAAATGCCGGCTTACTCAAAAGAACATAAAGAACTTTGTTATCTCTTAGCAAGATTCTGTGTAACTTGTTTGAATCTTGATCTATGAACAGCTACAACTTTGGACTTCTGCACGGAAGATTTCACATCGCACAGAGGGAACTCTTAAGCAGATGTGCATGGTGTTCAAAGTACGCATGACATTGTGTGCTTTTAACATTTTTTAGTGTTGGGAACATCTGCGGTTTACAGCTTCATTAGTGAACCTTATAAAGGAATATAATCTTTTTATATCTCTCGCATCATTTTAGCTGTAGTTTTTTTACATTTTTTATATAAAGTTTAAAAAAATGGTAGGGCATTTATAACATCCATTTGGATTTCGTGAAACGTCTTTATTATTAGTGTGCAATTTTTAGATTAGGTAGGGATGGATTTAATAATAATAATAATAATAATAATAATAATAATAATAATAATAATAATAATAATAATTTATTTATACTGGCAGAGTTAAGGACATAAGGCCTTCTCTTACACTGTACCAGGTCACAAAGTATACAAGCAGTGAAAATTTAACAAAAAGTTAAAGAACGAGAACAGGATACTAACATATTACAAATAATAATAATAATAATAATAATAATAATAATAATAATAATAATAATTTATTTATACTGGCAGAGTTAAGGACATAGGGCCTTCTCTTACACTGTACCAGGTCACAAAGTATACAAGCAGTGAAAATTTAACAAAAAGTTAAAAAACGAGAACAGGATACTAACATATTACAAATAATAATAATAATAATAATTTATTTATACTGGCAGAGTTAAGGACATAAGGCCTTCTCTTACACTGTACCAGGTCACAAAGTATACAAGCAGTGAAAATTTAACAAAAAGTTAAAGAACGAGAACAGGATACTAACATATTACAAATAATAATAATAATAATAATAATAATAATAATAATAATAATTTATTTATACTGGCAGAGTTAAGGACATAGGGCCTTCTCTTACACTGTACCAGGTCACAAAGTATACAAGCAGTGAAAATTTAACAAAAAGTTAAAGAACGAGAACAGGATACTAACATATTACAAATAATAATAATAATAATAATAATAATAATAATAATAATAATAATAATAATAATAATAATGTATTTATACTGGCAGAGTTAAGGACATAGGGCCTTCTCTTACACTGTACCAGGTCACAAAGTATACAAGCAGTGAAAATTTAACAAAAAGTTAAAAAACGAAAACAGGATACTAACATATTACAAATAATAATAATAATAATAATAATAATTATTATTATTATTATTATTATTACTATTATTATTATTTATTTTTTTATTTATACTGGCAGAGATAAGGCCATAGGGCCTTCTCTTACACTCTATCAGGTCACAAAGTATGCAGGCAGTGAAAATTTAACAGAAAGTTAAAGAACAAAATACTAACATATTACAAAATAATAATAATAATAATAATAATAATAATAATAATAGTAATAATAATAATAATGATAATAATAATATATATGATTATGTCTCGTGACGAGAATATTGTACGAAATGGAAATATAAAAATTGGAAATTTATCTTTTGAAGAGGTGGAGAAGTTCAAATATCTGGGAGCAACAGTAACAAATGTAAATTATATTCGGGAGGAAATTAAACACAGAATAAATATGGGAAATGCATGTTATTATTCGGTTGAGAAACTTTTATCATCCAGTCTGCTGAAAAAAAATTTGAAAGTTAGAATTTATAAAACAGTTATATTACCGGTTGTTCTGTATGGTTGTGAAACTTGGACTCTCACTTTGAGAGAGGAACATAGGTTAAGGGTGTTTGAGAATAAGGTGCTTAGGAAAATATTTGGGGCTAAGAAGGATGAAGTTACAGGAGAATGGAGAAAGTTACACAACACAGAACTGCACGTATTGTATTCTTCACCTGACATAATTAGGAACATTAAATTCAGACGTTTGAGATGGGCAGGGCATGTAGCACGTATGGGCGAATCCAGAAATGCATATAGAGTGTTAGTTGGGAGGCCGGAGGGAAAAAGACCTTTAGGGAGACCGAGACGTAGGTAGGAGGATAATATTAAAATGGATTTGAGGGAGGTGGGGTATGATGATAGAGACTGGAATAATCTTGCTCAGAATAGGGAACAATGGCGGGCTTATGTGAGGGCGGCAATGAACCTCCGGGTTCCTTAAAAGCCAGTAAGTAATAATAATAATAATAATAATAATAATAATAATAATAATAATAATAATGACAGCATAACAAAATCGACACTAAACAACATGAAAATAATAGGCTACCATAATAGAAAAAAGAAAGTAAAATACATTGGAATATAATAAAAATCGACTCATTTAGTACAAATAGTTAATATGGAAAACGTAAGGAGGAATATAACAAAATGGAATGTAGTAAAATAATAATAATAAAAAAGAAGAAAAGAAATACGAAAATTAAATAAAATCCACAATATAAAGGGTATGATAATAAATTCATCTGGTGATCAAGAGAAAAAAAAAAGGTGGGAAAGGAAAGAAAATAAATATATATTTTTTTACAAAACTATCGCAGAGAAAATGGCTTATAATTGAAAGAAAACTGAATTGAAAAAATGCAATTGTAGTTTATTTTTGAAACTAGACAATGTCCGACAGTCTCTGACATGTTGTGGTAGAGAGTTCCAGAGATACGGTGAAAGATAAAGAGTAGGAGGATGTTCTGTGTTTAGGAGTAGAGAGTGTTGTGAGCGAGTATCTATTTCTATGTTGAAAACGAGAAGCTAAGTAGCTAGGGTTACAGTTCTGAAGAATATTGAAGAGTAAAGTGAGAGAGTGAATACAGGATTTAAGGTTTAAATAAATATAGTCACATCAAAAACTTTTTCCTTACATTTTTATTGTACCTTGTTTTTTTACTATACCATGCAGGCTTTGCTTAATGGCAAGTTTTAGTTGCCATGGTATTATTTTACATTGCATAGATGCAATCAGGACATAGTTAAAAATGCAAGGAAATAGTAATATACGTTACAAGAGCGGTATGTTGACGTTTTCATGGTCGAGGAAAAGATTGAAAAAGCGAAACGTAGTTAAGCTTTTTTAATTTCCGAGAACATGAAAACAAACATACCGCTCGTGTATCGTACATTATTTTGTGCGAAGATCGTTTATTCCATACCTGAAAGACGAATTTCTAATTAGTTGCAATGAAATCTCCATGTTGGTTTTTGTTTAATGACGCCAACTTCGGAACACCAAAACATCTTTCTTTAACATTGTTGCTGTAAAATGTTTTCTGTGTTTACTATACTCCAACAGGCCGTGATATACGTCTGTTTCCCCCCCCCCAGTCTATAAATGCGAACTTAAAGCAAACGGTAAGGTTATGTAATGATTTATTTTTCATTTTAATATTTTAACAATATTATTTATATAACATATTGCAGTAATAACATCGGCATCTGGAATCTTGTTGATTTTTTCAGGCTTCCTTAATGTTACTTGTATGAGGAATGCAATAAGTTTCGTGGAGTAGTAGACTTTACTTAATTTTTGCAAATATTTAAAAACAATAATTAACATTGCAATTTAGGTGAAATTGCAGTGGTAAGTTTCCAATGTATAATTATTACTATGTTAAACGTCTCTAAAAATAATATGTTAAAAGCCTAAAGCAGTAAAATGAATGTCGCGCTTAAGCGGTAAGAAGAGGGAAATTGTTATGTGTGTTACGTTGGGAATACTGAATGTGGTATTTCACACTTACCGCGTATTGGTTCTGTGCGGAAAACAAGCAAATACGCACGATCTCGCACTAAAGTTTTTGATGTCATTTTACTATCACAGGATGATATATCCTATTCAATAATTAGATAATGAACCCAGACGGACCGTCTAGAGAACTGTACGGATGGATTGTCTTGGAGTGGATGGAAAGGGATGAATGGATGAATGAATGAATGAATGAATGAATGAATGAATGAATGAATGAATGAATGAATGAATGAATGAATGAATGGGAGGATATTAAACGTCGAATAGGTGAAGCTTGTCGCACTATTAGACCATGTATGTTGTTAAAAGTTAGAGAAAAACCTTTCCATAAGAATTACCACGATGTACTTCAGTGTTAACCCTTAAATTGGCAAAACTTCATTTCTCACACTAGTTTATTAAACCGTGTCGGACTGTAAAGAAAACAACTATCGTAATGTCCATATTTTATATGTTGTACAATATTATATATTATTGTGAAATTTTAATTTTCCTACCATTTTTTCTACTGTTCTATTAAAATTATAGCATATAGCCTATTAACCTGTTGTATCCTATAGGATACTTTGCGAATTTAAGGGTTAATGGAGGCTACGTTGAGCACTTAATGATATAGTGTAAAGTGATTTCCTTAATCACGTTGTAATCCTTTCTACTACTGTATATCTCAATGAAAACACTCTGTAACTGTTCAACAATTTATTTAAAACATTTTTCAATAAAGTTACTTAGT
Organism: Periplaneta americana; assembly: GCF_040183065.1. Classification (NCBI taxonomy): domain Eukaryota; kingdom Metazoa; phylum Arthropoda; class Insecta; order Blattodea; family Blattidae; genus Periplaneta; species Periplaneta americana. The sequence goes on along the minus strand of NC_091118.1, from coordinate 22,903,934 downwards.
TTATTGAGGGGAACGAAAATATATATATATATATATAAAATTCCATGGTTTCATTTAAAAATCTGAAGATGCGTCCCGGCGCCCCTTAAAGGAGCCCCGGGGAAATATTGCCCATATCACAGTTTGGAAGACGCCTTCCTCCAATAAAATTAGAAGATAGAGCATTCGGTTTTATATATTCACTTAAGAGATATTAACTTGTAGCACTTTATGTGGACCACCCTGTATACTACGTCAAGAAATAAAATCAGTTTTGAATTGTAAATGAACCTTAGAATTAATTGAACATTTGTATCTATGCAGAATAACCGGTGTGACTGGTTCCGTGATGGTGAACGGACACGAGAGGAACCTGGAAGAATTCCGCCGGATGTCTTGTTACATCACGCAAGATGACCGCCTACAGTCCCTCATCACAGTCAACGAGAATATGATGATTGCAGCAGATCTCAAGCTGGAGGTCCATGTCACCAAAGAGGAGAAACAACAAATTGTAAGTACCATATCATTCATAAAGCATAAGAAGTGGCATACGCAGGATTTCTTTCAGTGGGGAAAGATATTTCCAGTCATACTTTGTGCATTATCATAATAATGTATGTAAGTATGTATTTATTCCCGCTGTAAATGGATAAATACCCGGTGGCAGTGGTAACCAATTACACTCAATATGACAATTAATAATAATATAATAATTCTTTATTTATACTGGCAGAGTTAAGGTCATAGGGCCTTATCTTACACTCTATCAGGTCACAAAGTATACAAGCAGTTAAAATTTAACAAAAAGTTAAAGAACAGAATACTAACATATTACAAAAAAAATAATAATAATAGCATAATAAAATCGACACTAAACAACATGAAAATAATACCATAATACAAACATTGTAAAATACATTGGAATATAGTGAAAGCAACTCATTTAGTACAAATGGTTAATATGGAAAAACGTAAGGAAGAATATATCAAAATGGAATGTAATAAAATAATAATAAAAAAGAAAAGAAATACGAAAATTAAATAAAATTCACGATAAAAAGGCTATGATAATAAATTCATCGGCTGATTGATAAAGAGAACAAAAAGGGGAAAGGAAGGAAAAAGAAATATATAGCCTATATTTTTACAAAACTGTGGCAGAGAAAAGGGCTTATAACTGAAAGGAATCTAATTCAAAAAGTGCAATTTTAATTTATTTTTGAAACTAGACAATGTCCGACAGTCTCTGACATGTTGTGGTAGAGAGTTCCAGAGATGAGCTGCAGAGACGGTGAAAGATGAAGAGTAGAAGGATGTTCTGTGTTTAGGAATTGAGAGTGTGATATGGTGTTGTGAGCGAGTATCTATTTCGTGATATGAGGACAAATGTTGAAAACGAGAAGCTAGATAGCTAGAGTTAGAGGTTTGAAGAATAATGAAGAGTAAAGTGAGACAGTGAATAGTTCTTCGCTCTTTGAGACGGGTCCATAAATTAATAATGCTAATAATAATAATAATAATAATAATAATAATAATAGTATAATATTAAGAAGGATCATCTTAAACTAATTAATTAATTACTAATTATATGCCTATAGGTTCTCTCACAAAATGAAAATATCTTGTGATATTGTCTGTGCATATTTCGCTCATGTACCAATGCACCAGGGTGTAAGAATCTAAGTTTTAACCAGTCAAAGGCAACTGTAAACTGCAATCTTGTCGCACGTGATATGCATATGTTTAATATTTGGCGCACCTGATGTTCAGATATTAAATATTTCAATTGTTTCCTTCAGAATACAGTAGGCTATGATAATGCGTGATGGCCATGGTAGTAAATGTAGTATTAAGATCTTAATTTATAATATAATCTGTTTCTGTATGTTTAAATTATTTATTAATATATGCGCAAAATAGTCCTGTTTAAATATCAGGAGTTCTCATCTTGTTGATAATTCACTAAATGAAAGTACGCCTACCTAGTTCAAAATAAAATGTTACATTTATTTTGCTTAATTTTGCTGTTTCACTAATCATAATTTCTACAGCTATTGTCAGATGTTTACCTATAAATTTGATGTTACAGGAGGCCAAGGCCATGCCGGTAAATGGAGTATAATATTAAGTTAGCAATTTATACAGGGTAAATCGTAATTACTGTCATTAATTTCAGGGAGTTATTCTTTCAAATGTTTCAAACAAAGGCGTTTAATAAAATTTTGCTCATTTTTACTTCCTTTTCGAAATAAAAATTGTTTTATATTAAACATTTCATTACATGTTTTGGGAGAGCCATTGATTTAATTTCCAATATGCTCAGTCAATTTAAGAGAGCAGTGTATTATGATAATAAATGACTGAAATAATTTTAGTTTTCTCCTTTAAATGTGCAGAAATTTTATCTGGACAAATGTAAATTGTAAAATTCCTTTGCAAAACGAAAAATTGAGGACCGTTTTTGCAAAACTTGCTAACTGAAAATTTTTCAAAATTGAGTTTTTGGTGGATTAGTTAACATAAGGCAGGCCTATACATGATGCTAAAGGCTTCTTACGAAAATCTTATTATTTCCTTCACAGTAGTGTGTCAAAGTGTGATCGTTTTTTTTTTTTTTCAAAACTTGCTTTCTGCTATGTGAGAGCTATAGTAAAACTTGCAGTTATTTCAGTTTTTTTGTGTTTCCTGTAAAATTTAGTTTTTACGGTTAGCAAGTTTTGCAAAAACGGTCCTCGATTACACTTGTTCGGATCAAATTTCTGCACGTTTAAAGGACAAAACTAAAATTCTTTCAGTCATTTATTATCACAATACTATGCTCTCTTAAATTGACTGAGCATATTGGGAATTAAATCAATGGCTTTCCCAAAACACGCTATGAAATATTTCACATAAAACATTTTTTTCCCGAAAAGGAAGCAAAAACGAGCAAAATTGTATTAAACTTTTTTGTTTAAAATATCTCAAAGAAGAAACCCCAGAAATTAATGACATGTATCTTATTTAATAGTAATATAACAATTGTTATCTATCTTTTATTAAGAAACCATTCGAATATAAAGCGAGTTTTCATCTCTTTGGGTAATTTACTCGCGAATTATCGATAAGATGAGAACTCTTGTTAAATTACTTGCGATAATTTTTCTCTTTAACGCATATACTTATGTGTAAACTCAAATGGAATTTAGACCTCATGTTATACATGTTTCCCTTTTGAGATTTAATTTACGATTGACATTTTTATTGATAATAATCCTTCCAGAGACGTTGCGTTCAAGACGAAGTTTATAGTCCACTATGACAGGATGTCAGAAGCATATATTAATTTTAACTTCTGCAGAAGAAGACCATTAAATCGGCCCGGAGCTATTTCACTCAAGGACAACTTTGTTCTACACGTGTTCATCTTCTCTCACTCGTGAATTTCTGTTTTTATTTAGGAATGTTACAAAAAGTAGCTAACAATAATGAGATGCTAATAGTTTTCATTAGGATTAGAATTTTCAACGCGGATGTAAGTTGCGTCCTTGAAAATCACGTTTGAAAATAAAAATGTATTCTTTCTCTTTCTCATTAAGGTATTATTATTATAATAATCCAGCAACGTTCAACTATCTTTATCCTTGACTTGATACTGCTGTTTTGCGTCTCTAAGAAATTAGCCCCAGGGTATACCGCCTATATGTAAAACATAGGAAAGCTCTGTGTTGTTATGATTCATGGAAACTTTAATGCTAGTATTGGAATGTTTTTAATGACATGATACTAATGGACTTTGGAATGTTGTTGTGTTCATAACTGATTGCGATAACCATTTATCTCTGGGGACAGAGTCACTACAAATCATTGACAGCTTAATAGCGAAAGATGATGCTAATATTTAACCATACAGAGCGATATAATACAGGGTGTAACAACTTTAATATTTAAAATTTCTGGAACATGTTCCCTGACACGTTCTACGTCGATTAAACCTAACATACCTATATCCAAAGTTCTATAGGTTTGGATTATTTGTACCTCAAAGTTAAATTTTTTAGTTTAATTTTATCGCTGAATACTGAAAGAAGTAACACCAATTTCCGAAAGTGACATGTCTATGTCATTATTTTTATTATTACCATATTACATTTTAATATCAACTACTTGTGAGTATGAAAGAAGCAGTGCAAAGTTGAAAAAAAATGTCCTTAAGATTCCAAACACTGTACTTCTTGAAATTTGCCAATAGGCACGTGAAAATACCTGTGCACTAGGAATCCTACGATTTGGGAACCGTGCTTGATATGTCAAAACAGCTGCTGTTGCATTGCCATCACACAGTCCATACACATGAACTATGTCGGCGTATTCCTGATGTGTGTACACAAAAGGCGTGTTTTAATGGTCAAAACTCAATAAAAAGACTAGTCACAATAGGGTTTATTTTTCTCACAACTGTTATTTTTAACTGTTGTCTGTTTCGTTTCCTTAGCAACCTAAACAATTTTAATTTAATTTCTCTTAAAAGTAAAATTTCCTTCATTCACTGCTTTTCAAATGTTTCTTATGTATCTCTACTTAGTAATGCCATAAAATAGACCTTGTATAAACGGTATAATGCTTGGAGCTGCAAGAATTTCTATTTTTTTCCAGCTCTGTTATCTCTGTAACCTCTCAATTTCGGATATAGGTATGTTAGGTTTAATCAACGTAGAACGTGTCAGGGAACATGTTCCTGAAACTCTAAACATTAAAGTTGTTACACTCTGTATAAACGTTTAACTCACAAATCTCAAGCAGTGATAGTGTACTTATTCCTACCAATATTGTACAAGGACGCGCAATATAGGGAAGCACTAATAACCAACTGGGCACAGTTTCGATTCTTTACAGATCCATCCGTAGCTAGTTCAGTTTTATCTCATCTCATATGCAAAAGTAACATTTCGTAGCCGCCTAGATATACAGGGTGATCCGTTTGGGAAGACATAAAATAAAAACGTGATAAAATTAGAACTGTTGCTTTTTACTGTTAAATAACACTTAACAACAAGAATTTTGCTTTGACTTAAAACAATATGTCCCTTATGGCTTGGTGTGATATGAATCCAAAAATGCATCTCTTTTCCTCGTTTCACGTAAGGTTTTTAAGATAGACTATGATTTCATTTTCTTTTTTTCGATAAGCGCTCCCCCAGGGAACATCTGGCGCGGGTTGGGGGTTCTAAACCAAAACAAAAGCTAATGCATTTTGTATGTATGTATGTATGTATGTATGTATGTATGTATGTATGTATGTATGTATGTATGTATGTATGTATGTATGTATGTATGTATGTATGTATGTATTTATTCACACTGCAATGGGTATATACCCGGTGGCAGTGGTAACTAATTACATTCAATAATGACAATGATAAACATAATTAATAATAATACCAGTCACCGACGTGGCTCAGTCGGTTAAGGCGCTTGCCTGCCGGTCTGAAGTTGCGTTCGGGCGCGGGTTCGATCCCCGCTTGGGCTGATTACCTGGTTGGGTTTTTTCCGAGGTTTTCCCCAACCGTAATGTGAATACAAGGTAATCTCTGGCGAATCCTCGGCCTCATCTCGCCAAATATCATCTCGCTATCACCAATCTCATCGACGCTAAATAACCTAGTAGTTGATACAGCGTCGTTAAATAACCAACTAAAAAAATAATAATAATACCAATAATTAAGACTAACAATAATAATAATAATAATAATAATAATAATAATAATAATAATAACAACAGGGAACATCCTAAATTAAATGAAGCATGATCACTTAAAATAACATTTAAAGTAAATCTAATTTGTATCTTAACCCTAAGTTCGAACTAAAACCCACGAGTATGATATGTTCATATCTGCACAGGCACCTTTCAGCACTACACTCATTTCGCTGTCAACTCACTCACTGCACTGGTACTACGACACATTTCACTGATTCTATCCTGATTTCACAAACACTTCAAAAACATTTCACTGTTCAAATACTATGCACTGCCACTATAAACTATAAAGCTTCACTGACAGGAACACGTTTCACTTACACAACACACTTCACTGACACAACATAAGTCTTCACTGATACAACACTTCAATAACAAAATATCAATTACACTCTTGAAATAGTATGTATAATATACTACCGTCTATTAGCAAAGTCCTTAAGCCTATTTTTAAATACATTTTGGTTGTTGGTAAAGCCTTTAATAAGTCTGCAAGTAAAGCATTCCAGTCCCTGATAGTACTTACGATTGAGAAAAGAAAACTTTCCAGTGTCCGTCCTCTGTCTTCTTTCCCTCAATTTATATGGGTGGTCGTTCCTTGAAGAGTAATTTGGCGGCTGCAACCTATTTTTTATTTCTCTCCAGGCAGGCTCAGCTCTGTATGTTTTGAACAGTTTATGACTTATTTCCGGTTTTTTATGGTTGTTGGCATGTTCTTTTGTACTTCTAATCAATAAACAGATCATGGTCTCTTCTAATCAGTAAATTTCATAACAGTTCAAAGTGAAGTCTACGCATTGAACAAACAAGGGTGTGGTTTTCAGTATTTAAAAGAAAAGTTTACCAATTTGAGTGAGGACAAATTAAAAGATGCCATTTACATCGGTCCACAAATCCGCAAAGTTATAGCTGACTCTTTGGTTGAGGATGAACTTTCCATTACGGAAAAAAATGGCATGGCGTTCTTACAAAGATGTTTGCTCAAATTTCCTTGGAAATTCTAGGGCAGACAACTACATCGAACTTGTGGAAACCATGTTAAGTGCATATGAGAAAATGGGGTATAATTTGTCTCTCAAAATACACTTTTTCTTTCTCATTTGGATTTCTTTCCTCCTAACCTTGGAGCGGTAAGCAACGAGCATGGGAAAAGATTTCATAAAGAAATATCTGAAATAGAAAGGCAATATAAAAGATCATCATCCAGCATACTTGCAGACTATTGTTGGTTCCTTGTACAAGACAGTCCGGGGTCTAGTTATAAACAGAAGTCATCCAGAAAATCCTTTGAAATGGTAAGTTCAAATTCTAAGATTTTTCTCATTATACACATGAAATATTTTTATTGTTATTGTGTTTTATACTATGTAACATCATTTTTGTTTCCAGTATACATTTTTGAAGTATTATAAGGTATTTTGAATACCTAGTCTGTTGTAATTTTATTAGTAGTAGTGAAAAATAAAAAAGAGAAGTTTTTTTTATAAAAAATTGAATTCACTTTCCCCGGAAAATGGTTCGTGATGGGGCAATTTGGATTTTAAATTCAGATTTAGGGCACACATATTAGTAATATTCACCTATTTTTATTTCGGAGCAAGACAAAAAGTAAAAATTTGTTGTTCAGTGTAATTTGTACATACATTCTAGAAGAATGAGATTTTTGTCCAAATTAGACCTCAACGTGCCCACCGCTGCGAACACAACACAGTTCATATCTTGAGGTTAATTCCTCCCATGTGTGGACTAACATCTCAGGGGTAACTTTCTCAAAACCTGAGAAAATCTTTGCTCTGAGATCATGAATATCCTTTGGTCGCTGTGCATACACATTAATCTTCACGAAACCCCAGAGAAAGAAATCGAGTGGTGTCAAGTCTGGGGAATTTGGAGGCCACATAATTGGCCCTCCTCGATCACACTAGTTATCAAATGTGTCATTCAGATAGTTACTGACGTCTGTTTCCCGATGAGGTGATGCACCATCCTGTTGGAACACTGCACCCATGTTGTTTTTCCTGTTGCAGTTCGAAAAAGTTTTTGAAAATGTTCAGGAATGGTCCTGATCGAACTGTTTCCTCTGCGAAGATAAACGGCCCATACAGATTATAGCGACTTACTGCGCACCAAACATTAACTTCAGGACTAGCCCGTTCCAGTTCATATAAGACTTACGGATTTTCACGCCCCCATATGACTGCATTATGGGTATTCACTCACCCACTGTCGTGGAAAGTTGCTTCGTCAGAAAATACCCATCTATTAAAAAAGAATTTTGTTTATTCGGTCGTTGCTGAGTAACTTCTTTTGTTTCTTATGCGATAACAATGATGATACAAAACTCCCGTCCACGCCTGTGGAGTAACGAATAGTGCGTCCGGCCGCGAAACCTGGTGGCCCGGGTTCGAATCCCGGTCGGCGCAAGTTATCTGGTTGAGGTTTTTTCCGGGGTTTTCCCTCAACCCAATTTGAGCAAATGCTGGGTAATTTTCGGTGCTGGGTCTCGGACTCATTTCACCGGCATTATCACCTTCACCTGATTTAGACGCTAAATAACCTAAGATGTTGATACAGCGTCGTAAAATAACCTACTTAAATAAAAAAAAATACAAAACTCCCGTGCTTCAGTATCATATTGGAACTGAAATTAATTCTACAGCACCGCCTTTATAAATTTTATAGTCATTTTATTTTATGTCTTCCCAAACCTATCGGACTGTAATAGCAACATAGCATTCGAATTAGAGCTCATAATTTTGAAGGAGTGTGTAGAAGTTATTACAGAAGATAATACGACTTCTGAAGAAATAAATGAAAGACTGAAGGCAGGGAACAAAAATGTTATTGGGCACTTTTCCGGTAATGAAATCTAAGGATCTCTCAAAAAAGGGAAATAAAAAATTTACACAATAATAATTAGGCTCATTTTTTCATTTCATTTATTGTACCGTACCTATTCCATAGATCTTACATTAGCAACGAAGGTTTAAGCTGTGGAACAAGTCAAAATTTTACAAGATTACAATTACAATTTTTACAATTTTTTACAATTTTCACAATTTTGCAATTTTCTACAATTCTTCTACAATTTTTTGGCGAGATGTAGTGAGGATGAGGTGAGGGCCGAGGATTCGACAAAAGATTACCTGACATTTGCCTTTTGGTTGGGGAAAACCTCGGAAAAACCCAACCAAACGGAGCTGAAATGAAGTGAGGCCGAGGACTTGCCATAGACCATCCGGCATCAGTCCCACGGCTGGGGAAATCCCCGGAAGAAACCAATCAATGAGACCAAACGGGGGATCCAACCCAAGCCCGAGCGCAGCTCCGGATCAGCAGCCCAGCGAGTCTGCCGACTGAGCTACAGCGATGGCTCTACTAAAAATATACAATACATAGCCAGTCAGATTATTGAATTTACAAACGCAAACGATTATTCATCAGTTGAGCTATAAAATGTAATACATAGCAAGTAAGTTAATTCAATTTAAGGCATAAACAATTTAATCAGTTGAGATAGACAGAAACTGATTATATATATCATGCAAATTCCTTCAAATTATAAACATAAACAATTCATCATTAGAGCTATACAGATTACTATTCAAATTTAAAGCCTATAGGCTACAATTCATCAGCCAAACTATACAAACATTTACAATACAAAGTAAGCAGATTAATTCAGTTTACAAGCATATTTTCGTTAAGCTATACAAATTTGTATAATTCATATCAAGTAGATTAATTCAATTTATAATCATAAACAATTCATCAGTTGAGCTATACAGACTACTATTCAATTTACAGCATATACAATTAATAGTGACATATACATCTGAAGTCCACACCTGTGGAGTAACGGTCAGCGCGTTTGGCCGCGAAACCAGGTGGCCCGGGTTCAATTCCCGGTCGGGGCAAGTTACCTGGTTGAGGTTTTTTCCGGGGTTTTCCCTCAACCCAATATGAGCAAATGCTGGGTAACTTTCGGTTTTGGACCCCGGATTCATTTCACCGGCATTATCACCTTCATCTCATTCAGACGCTAAATAACCTAGATGTTGATAAAGCGTCGTAAAATAACCTACTAAAATAAATAAAATATACATCTGAAACCTGGTATATGTTAAAGAATGATGAGAGAAGACTTGCCATCTCTCTATCACCAATCCCATCTACGCTAAATGACCTAGTAATTGATACAGCGTCGTTAAAAATAATCAACTAAAAAACATATGCAGAATATTAAAGCTATGTGCATCTGTCAATTTTTTAAGGCAACCGTGTATTGAATTTTTTCATCCGAAATCTTTTAACCACGTTAGAACTGCATGAGTTGCCATGACGATAATGAAGAAATTTTGAAATGAAAATTACTGAAGCACACAAACTCCATTCCCCAAACGTATTATTCATCACAAATCTTTTTGAATATTACGGGATTCGAACCCCAACCATTTTAATAAAATTTCATAAGCTGACTGATATTATTTTTCATCACAAATATAATATTTCAGGGTCATTGACCAGTTTCAATAGTGAAGAAATGGCTTGTTGTACAGTTTTTTCTCCTTGTTTGAATGTGTAGAGTGTTCCACTTTTCCTTATCTATACGGACTTTTGACTGCCCTTATTGTAATGTAACATGAATGATTGACTCTTACTCTATGAATATGCGAGATTATGTATCAAATATTTCGAAAGAAAACAGCTTGAACTTGCAGCCTTCGCTTCAAAGGCAGTAAATTATGCAATTTCGGCTTGTTAATAGAATCGCAGCGGTGCAGCTTTTCAGTAACTTTGGGAAATCAAGTGTAGTAAATATAGTCTGTAATGACTTTCACAGAAAGATGTTAACTCCCCAAACTGGGAGATATAAATCGTCAGGGAATGAAAACTTAGGTAGCCTACACGAAAATGCGTCCTTGCAAGGGAAATTGAGGTTGAGAGGAAATACCTTTGTGAGCTCCAAGCGCAGTGGATCAACAATGAGTCATTCTGAACTGACAGTCTCGATATGACTTGCCAGTTAAAGCGACTATAAATAACACGTAAACTTCAACCCTCTGGTGAGAATTCTACGTGCCGCCACTGAAGAAATCTGTACGCAGTTAAGGCTCATTCACAATGAAAATTAAACATAACGTAAGCGTTAACTTAAGAATATAAACATTACGGTAAAATCAAAAAGTCATACCATCATTCACGATGGGAACATAAACATAACAGCAAACATACTTGGTAACCATGGAAACATAACAACGACGCCATTTCCTCATATTCTGTAGTATATTTCAGCGCTCCACGATTGTGTTCTGTTTGCAAATCACGTAAGCATAAGCATGAAAGTTTGGAGTTTGCAAACTTTCATGTTAACGTCTTACGGTAATGTTTATGTCAATGCTTATGTGAATCATTGTGAATGATCCCATTTGGTAGCCTGGGCGCAAACTTCTGTGTTTATGTTACGATTATGTTTAATTTTCATTGTGAATGGGCCTTTATGCTTTGTCCTCCACGAATTTCTAATTATTTAATATCTGACATATGAAGGTTAGATTTCCAGTACGGAATACATAATCAAGTATTCCATGACGATTAATTAATTTTGTGAGATTTTTATTGACATATCAGCTCATATCAAGTAGGCTACAACTCAAGACGCAACACGTGGACACAGGATGCTTTGTCAGAAATACATCTTGTAGGCGGTGTCGCCATGGAACAGGTTTTGGCCGAATATTTCGTTTATCTTGTCATAGCCTATTATCTACTGATATCTGATTGTTCTCTGAAGTTTGAAAGGTATAACATATACAATTTCAGATACAGTCCCGACTGCATTTCGTGGTTCGATTTCCCCTAATATCATCTGTGTATGCTCGTTACCAATACGATGATCTGTGTTGTCTTAGAGGTGGAGGCTTGGTGTCGTGCTGACCCATGTCACTCGAGTCTTGTAGTGTGCGGTAATGAGTTTTTTATTTGGTTATTTAATGACGAAGTTATTTGGCCTCGATGGGATTGGTGATAGCGAGATGAGGCCGAGGATTACCTGACATTTTTCTTACGGTTGGGGAAACCTCGGAAAAACCCAACCAGGTTATCAGCCCAAGCGAAAATCGAACTTGCGCCTGAGCGCAACTCCAGGTCGGCAGGCAAACGCCTTAGCCGACTGAGCTACGTCGGCGGTTAATAATGAGTTTTATAAATACCTCAAAAGGTATTTGGAATAAATTATAAATAATTCATGGATGAAGATGTGAATGGATGGATGGATGGATTAAGAATTAGATGGTGAAATAAAGAGGTGGATTTGTGGTTGTTGATGGACGGACGGACGTACGAATGGATGGATGGATGGATGGATGGGTGGATGGATAGTTAGGTGGTACGATGGCTGCAAGGATGGATGGATGGATGAAGAATTGGATGGTGAGATGAAGAGGTGGATATGTGGTTGATGGATGGATGGATGGATGGATAGTTAGGTGGTACGATGGATGCAAGGATGGATGGATGGATGGATGGATGAAGAATTGGATGGTGAGATGAAGAGGTGGATATGTGGTGGTTGATAGGCGGACGTACGGATGGATGGCTGGATGGGTGGATGGATGGATTAAGAATTAGATGGTGAAATAAAGAGGTGGATTTGTGGTGGTTGATGGACGGGCGGATGGATGGATGGATGGATAGTTAGGTGGTACGATGGCTGCAAGGATGGATGGATGGATGGGTGGATGGATAGTTAGGTGGTACGATGGCTGCAAGGATGGATGGATGGATGGATGGATGAAGAATTGGATGGTGAGATGAAGACGTGGATATGTGGTGGATGGATGGATGGATGGATGGATGGATGGATGGTTAGATGGAAGGAAGAAAGAAGAAGGCTTTTAACGAGGCTATATCAACTGCGAGATGACCTAGCGTCGGTGGAATTGGTAATAGCGATATTGTAATTTCGCTGTATAAACCCAGAATTTTCCCTAAATTTGGGGAAAGGGTCGAAAAATAACCAATCAGATAACACTGGTCTGGATTTTGAAACTTTTTTCTGTTATTTAGCATCTAATATGCGATTAACACATTTTTTGTGCTGAATTTCGAAAATAATCTCCAATTTCTTTTAACATGTCAGGTTTTCTTACAAATCATAAAAATATGAATAAATGAATTAATTACTATGTAGAAATGAAGTTGTAACTTTGTGAAACATCATGAAAATTATTTTCAACATCCATTTTGTGATAAACTGAACTACAGTTTGATATTAACTATTAACAATCACATTCATAACCTTACCTCAGTATTGCACTTCGAATTTTCTTCTTTTTGACCTCATCGAATGTTGTTCAGAGCAGTTCCTTTCAACATCACCATATTACCACTCCTCTTCCTTTCATATCTTAGTCATATTTTTCACCTTGTTCGTCACTAAAATCTCCTAAATTATTAGGAAAATAATTTAGATGAGAAAGAAGGAAATGTACTTTGACACTCATGTTGCAACCAATCTGTTTGAAAATTTGTAACATCACTTTCGCTATGTTAACATAATTTGGGGGCTTTTTTATTTCCAAGGAATTTAAAAACAACGTTTCTCAACGCATTCCACACAGTCTTTACATTTCCACTCACAGTATTCTCGAACTGCCTGTCCGTTATCAATTTTCGAATTTGTGAGCCAATGAATATACCAAGGTTAATTTTTTCATAGATTAATGAAGGAAATTTAACACAATAGTACATTATGCAACGAGCCTATAATGAAGGTAATTAAGAAGCGAGTATGGATATTTATGAAACGAGCGCAAGCGAGTTTCATAATTTTCATACGAGCTTCTTAATTACCATTATAGGCGAGTTTCATACGACTTTTTATGCTCGACCATATTTCTAACTTGATATTATTAATTTTCTTTGTATCTGACCTTGACGAATGTCCCGTATGTTGTGAGAGGTGCGCAGACGCGAAAGTATTGATTTTTTCCGAGGAACAGATGTTCACATTGACCTTGCTAGGCCATAAGAACCTACAGAGAAAACATTGAAATTAAATTAGACATTGAAAAACGAGATGACAAATTGAATTTATTTGAATATTATTTACAATTAACGCTAATTATTATAGTAACAGAACATAACCTTCTGCGACAGTATTGGATTTCCAGCCTCCGTGACTTTTCGCTAATTCTCTTTCGATTGCATATCCGAGAATAATCGATACTTGCGGTTTTATAACGGTAGAAAGCTGACCTGTCATTGGCTGAACAGTTGTAACCTGAGTTGTCATTGGCTGAAAGACCTGACCTTTAATGAGTAGGTGTACTTTAATGACATGCATTAAAGGTCTGCTACCAGGTGTATAATTACTACATTTCGGCATGGTCGAGCATAAAGATATTTAAAGCACTTACTGTCTTTATTTAGAGTTATCACAAATTGTTGCATTAAATCTAATTTCACACGCTCTGACATTTCTATTAAACAATACTATTATGCTGTACGATGATGAAAAAGGGCGGCCGGGTAGCTCAGTTGGTAGAGCAGCTGGCTACGGACTGGAAGGTCCGGGGTTCGATCCCAGGTGGTGACAGGGTTTTTTCTCGTTGCCAAACTTTCAGAACGGCCCCGAGATTCACTCAGCCTCCTATAAAATTGAGTACCGGGTCTTTCCCGGGGGTAAAAGGCGGTCAGAGCGTGGTGCCGACCACACCACCTCATTCTAGTGCAGAGGTCATGGAAAGCATGGGGCTCTACCTCCATGGCATGTTACGGGGATACCCTTTCCTTTTTTTTTTTACTATAACCCTAGATCATGTATGTAACAGATATGTCGGGCTTATAGGCTTTGAGGTTAACAACTTTTGTCAGGTTTACTACGCTGCCATCTAGTTGTTACATAAGGAGTCACGTCATAATTCCCATTTGAATTGCATTAGCGACTGTGCTGCCATCCCGTGTTCGTTTACGGCGGACGGGTGGCGATCCTGGCGGTTGTTCTCTTCAAAGTGCTGCCGATTTTAACGTAGCGAGGAGTTATCTGTTACATATATGATCTAGGCTATAACGAAAAAATGAGAACTTTTGACACACTGAACTTGGACACACTGGTATAACTGGATGGGGATGCATTACAAAAACTGCTCTTTCTCCTCTAATTATGTAGCAAATACGTATAATCAAAATTTGTTTGAAAAGGCGACTGGATTATCCAACAAATTTGATCAATTCCGAATTGAATGTTTTTAGAATTGACCAAATTTATAAATACTCTTTAATGAAATTCTACCATAAAAATAGAATGAATTTTGTAGCTCATCCATATGATCATAATACAAGACGAAATGAAATCCTTAATTTAGTTGAACCTAAATATTTCACATCTGCTGCTTTACTACACAGTACAAATTATGGTCCACGGCTATATAATTCGATAATAAAATTTCATCCAGAATTGACTACTTTAAGAAATGAAATTTTCAGATCCAGAATTAAAAAATTTATATGACAGACTTCCCTGTATATGTATTATGTGGGGCGGCCGGGTAGCTCAGTTGGTAGAGCAGCTGGCTACGGACTGGAAGGTCCGGGGTTCGATCCCAGGTGGTGACAGGATTTTTTCTCGTTGCCAAACTTTCAGAACGGCCCCGAAAATTGAGTACCGGGTCTTTCCCGGGGGTAAAAGGCGGTCAGAGCGTGGTGCCGACCACACCACCTCATTCTAGTGCCGAGGTCATGGAAAGCATGGGGCTCTACCTCCATGCCCCCCAAGTGCCTTCATGGCATGTTACGGGGATACCTTTACCTTTTACCTTTTTACCATGTATTGTAAAACAAGTTTATTTCTATCCTAAATGTATTTTTCTATTTTATCTTGGTTACTATATCAACATGACCTGTACTAATTATACTACTAATAATAATTTAATATTAATCCACCAATCTCAACATCGTCTCTTTTTTCACTCAGTTATTACTAGTATTATTACTAATTTTATTATCATCTTTATGTGAGCTTTTTTCTTAAGTATTTTGTCTACAACGTATGTGTATCTATGTAATGGAACTGTCCCCGAACACGAGCTTTCTTCTTTCGGGGTATTTTAATGTAACATTTTATGTAACGTAACTTCACTTTTACACGACAATGAACAACACAAGACTTTTAAAGGAAGGTGGGTTATCTACAAAAAGTTTTAAATGTGTAGTTTCATAGGCTGAATCGCACTCACCATAACTCTCTGCTACCTGACCTTGTGTCAATATTAACTCCCTCATGGTTTGTTTCAATAGCAAGCTCTTAAAAGTGTAAATATTTCCTTTAATACATTTTTATGATGTGAAAACACCTGGATTTCAACTTTCTATTTATATGTTCGTTGGAGACAATTAAGAATCCCCAACAATAAATAAAATCTTTCCCGGAGTTCATTTTAAGCTGCTATAAGGACGGAAATAGTAACACTAGGCCAGGGATGTCGAACAGCGCTCTCGAGCTGTGAACTGCAGAGCCTTCACTCCTACCTTACCGTGCAACGGTTGAACACAGGTAGCAGGCAGTCCGGCCGAATGATCGTAAACAAAAGCGAAACTGCGGCGGCTGGTACTTTGATAACTTTTATACATCTTACCAATTGATTAGGAACTCAGTTTAGATTTGCACTTGATGAAGTCTGATAAACAAAGAATGTAGCCTAGATGAGGATGAATTATGATGATGATGATGATGATGATGATGATAATAATAATAACACAGTTTTATCTACTTGGTCATTCCATGAATGTTGTTCGTTATAATAAGCATAATAATGTTGTTAATATCATGTTTAAAATATCAACTTTGTGTGTATGCGTTGTAGCAGAGCAACTTCAAGTTCAGAAACGTAAACTGTTTTGATGTATAAAATTAATTACTTTTAGCGTGACTTGAAATTTGTTCATAGTTTTTGTTACAGATTCAAAAATATCTCCTCCTCGAATTCGATCCTTTAGTGAAATGACATTACAAGATCTTCATGAACATTGAAATCTGAATCGACACCCCTTATGCATATATTGTAGCTAGCTGCGCCGTATCTTTCCGGTCGGTACTTTCATCAAGAGCTACAGTGAGTAATAGGCCTAAGTGAAAGTTTTCATTCTTGCTATCAGTTGTTCCTCCAAGTTATCTCCCATTTATGACACGCGCTCTGCAAGAATATTACGAGACAAACATATAGATTTAAAATCATTAACGTATTCCGGACATATCCCTTTTGCAACAGCTATGAGACAGCCTTTCACAAATTCTCCGTCAGTAAATAGCTTTGAAGCCGTTGCAATAATTTCACAAATTTTGTAGCTAGCACGAACCAAGCTCGTTCTACTAACACCCGATGATGATGGAAGGTTTTCTGAATTCAATCTTGATTTTAATTCTTCTACAGCCTTTTCACGAGTGAAACCGGATAACTTTTCTGGTCCATAAGCTTCAGCATGACGTGTAGAATTAAAATGTCTTTTAATATTATGATGGCTGATGTATCCAAGTTCTTTTCTACATATTAAGCAATGCGGCTTTCCGTCCTTTAAGATAAATAAATATTTATCTGTCCACTCACTATTGAATCGTCGTTCCACATCCATACCAGCCGCCAGAACACTGCTACAGCGAGCTGACTGACTGTCGTTTCAGCTCAGTAACGGTAGGAAGCAGTATTAATCGTTTCACAGCTTGAGAGCGCTGTTCGACATCCCTGCACTAGGCTTTACTCAATTTAGAAGGAAGAATATTGTTTCACATTTTAAGTAATAAAGTTGAAATTTATAAACTGTCGCGCTTGTCAAATAATTGTTTTTAACAAATGTGAAGCACAGAAAAATAATAATGATTTACTATATTATGAAAAATTTTAGAAACATAAAATTTTGAATTGTGAAAAATTCTGACTTGTTACACGAAAACGGATTTCATTTTTGTAATCAGCGTGAAATTCTGATTCAGAAACACTATTTTTTTAACAACAAAACTCATGCAGATCAGTGTAATATGGCCCAAGCGAGACTCGAACCTATATCCAAACACAGATTACGATCTGGAGCCCAGCGTAATACTCCGGTGCCTCTACCGCACATATAGTGAGCATCATGTAAGTGTAGTTCCTAAAAGTCTAATTTGGCCGTCTCTTCAGTGTTGCCAGCTAATACCAGTTTCGCAAAAGAGGGGGAAATCACAATGATACGTACTGAAATAATAATAATAATAATAATAATAATAATAATAATAATAATAATAATTATTATTATTATTATTATTATTATTATTATTATTATTATTATAATAATACAGTAATTAACAATAGCTACATGTCTTACTTATTTACCACATCTCATCTTTATGTTGCGAGGTGTTTTCTACATGATTCAATAATTTATAAAATAGTATATTTTACTTCTGGAATTCTCGCATATTATGTTGGTAATTAGGATTAGTATGATCTAATATTAAAATTTATTTTGTCTGGCAACATGAAATTCATTGCTTTAACTAAACAGTTTACAATTCACGAGACCTAACCTAAAAATGTAATTTTATCACATGAAATGATTAGTACGAATTCCGAAAACGGAACACCACTTTAAAATGTATAGCTTACTTAAAATACTTACAAGCACTTTCTTTCTTGGAGAAGTCGCTACCATGCTATTTCCTCTCTTGGACATTTTAATAAAAATCTAAACACGAAAGAATTTCATTAATATGTCAATATATTTACATGCATGATTCATACGAAGTGGGTTTATAAGTTATTTCTTATTTAATTACAGTTACCTGAATATAGAGTTGAATTGAAATCACAACGCAACACAACTGAATTGTGTGTTGATATTAATATTAATACCATTATTACTAATTCATTATTAATTCACAAGCCTAGGTACTTGAATTTTCATCTGTTTACTTTATTGCAAACCGAAGTTATTGATGCCAACATAACAGAAAATAACTGCCAGTCATACCCGAAATTCGAAACGAAGTTGGTAAAATAAAATTCAATCTGAGAGCTAGAAAACCACTATAATCCACTAGCATATGTAGTAATAGGGAAAATGGTTAGGTTTCACCCTTAGGGTATTAAGTAAGCTGACCTGGACTATGCCAGAGGAAAATTGTCGCGATACAGATCTCGGACTGGTTGGCGTATTGGTATATCGCTGGCCTTCTATGCCCAAGGTTGCGGGTTCGATCCCAGGCCAGGTCGATGGCATTTAAGTGTGCTTAAATGCGACAGGCTCATGTCAGTAGATTTACTGGCATGTAAAAGAACTCCTGCGGAACAAAATCCCGGCACATCCGGCGATGCTGGTATAACCTCTGTAGTTGCCGGCGTCGTTAAATAAAACATAACATTTTTTTTTCAACAGATCTCGGATTTTATCTCTACCTCTGTGCAACGTCACATTTGCGGTGGGGAAGTGAGGGGATGAGAGAAAAATTGTAATGCTTTTTAATATGCTGACGCCCACGTGTAAGATAAGCCATTTTAAATTTAACGGCCACTGACCGGCAGAGATATAATCCGACATCTGTACCCGAAGGGAATGTGATAGAGTACATTGCTTACGACAGACTGCAATTTTCGCTGCTGAAACTTGGAAACCTTTCAGCGTTTTATAATAATGTATCATACTTAACTTCACATTATTATTTTCTATCCAAAATTATTGCATCAGAACCGATGATACCAATTATTTGTCCTTTCCTTCTTAGTAGATGTCACTACATTCACTGTTACCAAACATTGCACAAATCAGAACGCCCTTTACAAAGCCTTGAACCCTCTGGATCACAAGTCAAGTAGGAAGTGACCCTTGCGCTAGCCATTATCTTCTTCTCCGCTGACAGAATCTATTACTAACACATGCGGTTCCGATAACAGCAGCTCTGTCAGCTGTCATGTGCAGATAAGGAACTGCAACTTGATTATCCCACGCTCGTAGTCCATTCTTGTGTGTAATCAGCTGAGAATGTGCTCAGTTCCATATCGTCCCCACGCAAGCATCAAGTGAGCATAGCGTGAAGGTTTCTGATGTAGAATTACATCTTTGTATTGGCACTGTAGGTCGCCAGCCTCTTGGGAACGATGTCAAAGAAATGTGTCAGAAATGAATCGCTTATAGTTATAACTTTAGAAAAAATAAACATAGCGAAACGAAAAGTATATCATCGTGTAGTCGAAAGAGTCCGTAACTGTAGAC